>NW_026699418.1:0-30040 GCF_030435755.1 Ochotona princeps
CACACCACCCACACCCACACCCACACACCACGCACACACACAGTGCTGCTGCGACTAATACTGCTACCACTATAACTGTTGCCAGAAAGCTACTACTACTTGTAATCTTGCTGCTATAGTGCTGCTACTATAACTGCTGCCATAGGGCCACAACGACTACTACTGCTGCCAGTACTACTACTTCTACTACTGCAGTACTGATACTATCACTGCTGCTATATAGCCACCACTGCTACTGTTACTAGAAGGCCATCGCCATTACTGTTGCTATAGAGCTGCTACTATTACTGCTGCCATAGGGGCTACTACTACTAGTGCTGCTGCTACAGTACTGGTACTATTACTGTTGCTATATTGCTACTATTATTACTGTTGGTATATTGCTAATACTAGCGCTGCTATATAAGTACTGCTATGCTGCTATGTAACTACTGCTAGTGCTGCTATATATCTACTGCTAATGCTCTGCCATATATATACTGGGAATGCTGCCATATAACTACTGCTAATGCTGCCATATATATACTGTAATGCTACCATTACTATGTACTGCTAGTGCTGCTATATCGCTACTGTCGTAAATGCTATACTGGCTATCGTTTTTTTATTGACAGTGTGCTGATCTTTCAGTTCCTGCGCTCTGACGTCTCTCCTTTTCTTCATTGCCTTAAAAAAAGTACGTACAAAGACATACGCGTGTACCCGTGCATATATACATACGCAGGTACACACGTACACAGATGTACACCTATATATATATATATATATATATATAGAGTACTGTATTGTGTATAATAGGTTACATGTAAAGATGTATGAAAACGAGTACACCTAAACATATATATATGTACACATTACATATATAGATTCAAACAGGCAGATACACATGTACACATATATATGTACACATACATATACGTACACAGATATACATGTATGGATATAAATGTATAGAAAGGCATATACAGATATACATGTGCAGATATAAATCAACCCACATACAGGTGTATGACGATATATATGTACAAATATACACACATATATATATATATATATATACGTGAAGATATGCATGTATACAGATATACAAGTACACAGATATACACATGTATACAGGTATACATGACAACGTGTGCCTACGTGTGTGTATAGTTAATGTGGGAAAATGTGCGTGTGCGTGTATGTGGCTAGTATATGTGTGAGAATGTGCATGTGTCTCTGTGTGTGGGTGTGTGTGTGTATTATGCATATGTCTCTGTGTGTGGGTGTGTCTGTAGCATATACGTGTGGCAGTGTGAGTGTGGTTGTGTCTGTAGGTAGTGTATGCGTGTGGCAGTGTGTGTGTGTGTGTCTCCGTAGTATATACGTGTGGCAATGTGAGTGTTGGTGTGCCTGTAGGATATGCGTGTGGCAGTGTGTGTGTGTGTGTCTCTGTAGTATATACGTGTGGCAATGTGAATGTGGGTGTGTCTGTAGTATATACTTGTGGCAATCTGTGTGTGTGTGTGTGTGTATGTGTGTGATATGTGGAGCCTTTTATCACATATTATCTACTACGAGCATTTGTAAGAAACTTCTTTTTTTCTGAAACCACTTGCTCCGCTATTTTTGACTACGTCGCAGGGGATGAGGTGTATTATGTGTGTGGTGGAACTACTGACACGCAGACTGTTTCTCGCATGTTTTTTACACCGTTATCTTTAGTATGCGTGTAGTAAGTCTGTTCATATATAGGTATGTATATACTTATACAGGACTATTACCGTATACATATATATCTGTATATGACTCTCTGTATATGTGTCTGTGACTGTGTGTGTATATATGTATCTGTCTACGTATGTTTGTATCTATGTATGTATGTATGTACTGATGTATGCATGTATCTATGTATGTGTTGACGCCTGTATCTATGTGTAGAAATACGTACATATACGTGGAGTACAGAGGATCTGTATATTTGATATATATATATATATATATTGTATATATTATATAGGTTATGTATGTAGTATATATGTGTATGTAAAGAGACGATGCATGTATGATATATACACATGATAAATAGATATCATTTATGTATACGATCTACATTTATCATACATATATATGATGTATATTTGTAGGTGTATATGCTGTATGTAATATGCGTGTATATATATATATATATACATTTATATATATATATATACATTTATATATATATATATACATTTATATATATAGAGAGAGAGGGAGAGAGAGATGACGCATATATGATGTATGTACATGACAAATAGATATCATGTACATATATACGGTGTACATATATGATATATATATGTATATATATATTTATATATATTTGTATATGATGTATATTTGTAGGTGTATATGCTGTATATAATATGCGTATATATATATATATATATATGTATGTATATATATATGTATATGTGTGTGTGTGTATTTATGTAGGCAATGAAGAAAGCGAGAGAAGTTCGAGCGCAGCTGATGGACATAATGCGACAGCAGGGCGTTCCAGACGTCTCATGCGGCACCGACTGGGATGTTGTGCGGAAGGTACGTTCGCATTGCTTTACATCTCTTCTTTTCTTTTCTTTTCCTTTTTCTTCTTCTTATTCTTCTTCTTCCTGTCTTTCTCCTTTTCATTTTTCTTCATGGTTTGGAGCTTTCCTCTCTCTTTATTTTGTGTTTCACTCTCTGCTGTTACTTCCGTCTTTTTTCTCTTTCTCATTCATTCTCTCTCTGTCTCTCTCCCTTTATCCTCTTCTTCTTCTTCGCTTTGTCCCTTTAGCGTTACTGCGGCTCTATTTTTCTCTCTCTATCTCTCTCACACGTGCACTCTCGTTCGCGTTTTAACTCTTTTTCTCTATATATCTATCTATCTTTCTGCTTCACCGTACTTCTCCTTCGCCTGCTCTTGCTTTCATTCTCTGACTTTTGTAGAACGTATTCTGCCGAGGCTTTGCTACTTTGTTATGCGTCTTATTTTCTTTTGTGTCAGTTTAAGTAATTGTATATGTATATGTTTATGTATATGTCTATGTGTCTGCATATGTGTATATGTATATATATGTATGTGTATGGATGTGAATACATATCTGTGTATGCGTATGTATGTAAATATATATGTATGTATGTGTATGTATGTGAATGAATATATATATATATATATATATGTATGTGAATATATGTCTATGTATATATGGATGTATGTGTGTGTATGTGAATATATGTGCATGTATATGTATGTATGTATGTATGTATGTACACGCACACGTTGAACAATGCCTTCCTCATGTTTATGTTAATAACACGTATATAAAGTACTCGCATATGTCTCGTACTCGCATGTATGCATGCTTGCATGAATTGAAATAATAGGGCCACTAATATCCAGTTGCATGTGTTTTTTTATATGTATGTGTCTCCATAATGCTCTAGTGTATAAAGCACGTGTGTGTGTGTGTGTGCGTGTCTGTGTCTGTGTGTCTCTGTGTGTCTGTGTTTCTGTGCGGGTGTGTGTGTCTGTGTGTCTGCGTGTGTGTGTGTGTGTGTGCGTGTCTGTGTCTGTGTGTCTCTGTGTGTTTGTGTTTCTGCGCGGGTGTGTGTGTCTGTGTGTCTGCGTGTGTGTGTGTGTGTGTGTGTGCGTGTCTGTGTCTGTGTGTCTCTGTGTGTCTGTGTTTCTGTGCGGGTGTGTGTGTCTGTGTGTCTGCGTGTGTGTGTGTGTGTGTGTGTGTGTGTGTGCGTGTCTGTGTCTGTGTGTCTGTGTTTCTGTGCGGGTGTGTGTGTCTGTGTGTCTGCGTGTGTGTGTGTGTGTGTGTGTGTGTGTGTGCGTGTCTGTGTCTGTGTCTGTGTGGCTCTGCCTATGGGTGCCTGTGTGCATGTGTGTGTATTTATGTGTGTGTGTATCTTTGTGTTTGGGTGTATGTGTTTGTCTGTGTCTGTGTGTGTGTGTGTGTGTCTGTGCGCGCATGTATGTGTGTGTTTATGTGCGTATGTGTGTATGTCTAAGTGTATGTGTGTGTGTGCGCACAATATATCATAGCTGCACTTACCCGTCTCCGTGTATGTTTGTGTGTGTATATGTATGTGTTTCTGTATGTGTGTCTATATCTGTATGTGCGTCTATATGTATGTCTGTGTATGTATAGGTCAATGTGTGTGTGTGTGTGTGTATGTGTTTGTATGCATGCAGGCAGTGTGTGGGGGATATTTTCATCACGCAGCAAAACTGCGTGGAATTGGCGAATACGTGAATTTACGTTCATCAATGCCGTGTTACCTCCACCCCACGTCTGCGCTGTATGGAGCCGGCCAGACACCTGACTACGTTGTTTACCACGAGGTTGTTCTTACTACAAAAGAGTATATGCGAAATGTAAGTCTCATCTATCTTGTTTATCATGTTTGGTAGAAAAAAAAGGATCTTTCCGTCTTTGCTACACACTGCGTTAATGTTTGCTGTACACTACTTTAGTGTCTGCTATACGCTACGTTAATGGTTGCTATACACTGCGTTAGTAGTTGCTATACACTGCGTTAATGTTTGCTGAGATGTGCATGCGGGACGGCATCATTTATTACTGTTGAACAAATTGGAATGGTGAGTTTGAGCAGTTTTGTTTTTTTGTCTCCTTCCTTTGAAATTCATTTTTGCTTAGAAAAACTTCTCTTGCTGCAGAGACGTTGCATACGCAACACACAGAATAGCGGGGGTGGGGTTCTGTGACAGGAGTTATATACACCACTGTGAGTCTGTCTTCCTCATTCTCTCTCTCGCTTCCTCTCGATCTTTGTTTTACTCTTCTTTTTATGGTCTTTCGTTTTCTTCTGAAGAACACCTGTGGCTAGACGTTGGCATGCAACAGATTTCTCAAGGTACTATACTTCAAATTTTGAGTGAGAACAATCCGTGGTCCTACTTTCATTCACGTGCGTGCGTATTAAAAATGCTGGAAGAGCCTGAATGGCTGTATGTTGTTTGGTCTGTCTGCTGCGGCTGTACAGTATTTGCATATGCTCGGAACTGTCTGTATATGCTGTTCCCTATGTATACTGTCTGCATATGTACTGTGAGGATGTGTCAGTGCACTGCATGCGTATATGATGTCAGTATGTATTGGTGTATTGTCTGTGTATATATGTATACTGTCTGTGTCTGTGTGTGTGTATCTGTGTCTGTGTGTGTTTTCGTGTGCGTGTGAGTATGCTCTTTGTGTGGTGTGTGTGTGTGTGTCTGTGTGCATGTGTGTGTGTTTCTGTGTGTGTGTGTGTTAGTGTTAGTGTTAGCGTGCGTACCTTAGTGTCTGTGCGTGTGTGTTTGTGTATGCTAGTGTGTGTGTTTATTGTCCCTGGATTGTATCACAACACCATACATATGATTCTGTCCATTTGCCTTTCTCTATCATATGCCGACATATTCATATAGGACATAAATACATATATATATATATATACACATATGTATAGACATACATATTTATATATATATATATATACGTATATATAAGTATATGTGCTTGTGCGTCTTACTTTGTGTGCACATTTCTTGCTGCCTTTGTTAGGGAGAGGCTCTCATTGGTGGAGGTCCTTGGTGGTAGGCATAGATGCATACATTTCTACATGCACACACGTTTATATACACATACATGTGGACGTACATACATACATACATACATAGAAACATACATCCGTACATACATTTGTATGTGCGTGCATATTTTGTACGGGCAATTCCTGCTGCCTTTTTCTCGTTCGTGCAGGCTACGGCCGTTGAAGCTCGGTGGCTTGCAGAGTTGGGTCCGATGTTTTTCGCATTGCGACGAGTACTCCAATACGATGAGCAGCAGGCGGAAGAGGACATTCAGAAGGAGCTGCGCAGGGCGCAGCTGGAAGATTTTCATGCAGAAGCAGGTAAATATATATATATGCAAATGAATGGAGAGCAGACGTGCATATGTGTATGTGTGTTTCTCAGTCTCGTTGGTATTATCTCCTCTCGAAAAAAGTGTACTACATGTGTGTTTACGTCTATGTGTGTCTGTGCATATGTTTCTGTGTGTGGCGCGTGGGGGCAACGAGGGCGGGGGGATGTCTGGATGTTTGTATATATATATATATATATGTGTCTGTGATCTCTGTGTGTGTGTGTGTGTATGCGTGTGTATGGGTGTTGTGTGTACCGGTGTTGTGGCTGTGTGGATTTGTGTATCTATGTGCATGTATGTATGTGTACGTATGTATGTGTATGTGTATCTATATATGTGTATGAATCAGTGTATGTGTATGTATCTCTGTATGTGTATGTATCTCTGTATGTGTATGTATCTATGTATGTGTATGTATCTATGTATGTGTATGTATCTGTGTATGTGTATGTATCTATGTATGTGTATGTATCTATGTACGTGTATGAATCTGTGTATGTGTATGTATTTATGTATGTACGGCTGCTGTATGTGAGTGTCTGGGTGTGTGTATGTGTCTGTATATGTGTGTCCACGTAATCGCATGTGTGTGTGTAACTGGTGTATGTAGCACCTGAGTGAGTCTACACGTCACTCGTAAGGGCATCCACAACTGCTCTTTTCATAGTTTTTTGTAGTAGGTCATCTACTAGTCCAAAATTTTAATCTATAAGTGGCAATAGGAATAGGAGGGGACAGTCACTGGTGTTATGAAAGCCGTATACAATAGGCAATATAAATAATTTGTGATATTGTTAACTATTGCCCTTCAGAGCTGTGAACAGAAGGCAGTATAAACAGTATGGGACATCCACTATTGCTCATTTAGGAGCAGTGTGTAGTACACTTTGTATATATATATATGTAGTAGGGGACATCTACTAGTGCTTTAAGAAGCCGTGTATAATAGGCAATACAGATAGTATGAGATATTTACTGTTGCTTTCTCTCTCGCTCTCTCTCTCTTTCTCTCTCTCTCTCTATATATATGTAGTAGGGGACATCTACTAGTGCTTGAGAAATCGTGTATAATAGGCAATATAGATAGTATGAGATGTTTACTATTGCGTTTTCAATATATATATGTATATATATACATAGATATATATATATATATATATATAAGTAGTAGGGGACATCTACTAGTGCTTGAGTGTATAATAGGCAATATAGATAGTATGAGATGTTTACTATTGCGTTTCCAATATATATATGTATATATATATATATATATGTATATATATATATAAGTAGTAGGGGACATCTACTAGTGCTTAAGAAGTGGTGTCTAATAGGCAATATAGATAGTATGCTATATTTACTATTGCGTTTTCAATAGCATTGTAAACTCGACATTATGAAAAGTAGGAGATATCCACGTCTGGTTTCTCGAAGGTGGTGAATAGTATAGTTAATGTGAGTAGTAGAGAACATGTCTGTATGTGTGTGTATGTGTGTGTGTGTACTAGTCTATTATACTGGTCTTTCTTCCGTAAATTGTAGCGTGTGTTATTTGGTGGTTTCTTGTATTTCCTGCTTCTGCCTTGTGATATGTGTACTTCGACGCATGCAGCATTTCAAGAGGAAATTCAGCAGGCAGCACAACGCCAGCGTGCAGCAGCAGCCGCAGCTGCTGCAGCCGCTGCTGCGCGCCATACTACCACGTTTGCCGTGGCTCAACCTGGACGCAGGAAGAAAAAGCTTCAGCTGTAGTTCCAGTACGTGACTAGAAAAGGACGAATTTTTTCCTGAACGAAAGAGAAGAGCACAGAGAAAGAGAGAGAGAACAGAGGTGGTGGTGTGTGCGAACAAATACAAGAGGAGGATAAGGCGGAGGAAGAGGAGGAGCTTTGCTCATGCGCGGCGTTCCTCTCAAGAAAGCAGGTAGAATGAAGCTGCTACAGCTGTAGCCTCGATGGGTGGATATATTAAGGAAGAGAGACACTTGCAAACATAGGAAGAGGGACAGAAAAGACCCTGTGATAGCGTTTGACAGCAAGAAAAAGAAAAGGGACACGACTTGCTTCTTTGGGTTTTTGTGATGAAAAAGAGGAAAGAGAAAGTAAAGGATGTTGGTGTCTGCAAGCAGAAAAAAAGGAAAAGAGGACTACGTGTTCCTTGCGGTGTTCTACTTATATATATGCACACGCTATTCACTATTACAAGAAACGAGAGCGGTCGTACAGGCTCTAAACGGAGTCATGCATTATTCTGGACGCACCTCTCAATACACATGTATGTGTGCGTGTGCGTGTATTTGTGTGAGTGCGGGGAAGTGTGTGTGTGTGTGTGTGTGTGTGTGTCTATGTTGACAAGTGTTTGTTTGTATGTGTGTGTGTGTGTGTGTGTGCGTATATGTGTATCGGTGTTTGTATGTATGTATATATATACATATGTATCTTATATATATAAAGGGTCATACTGCGCTTGCTAGTGTGCCGTGAAAGGGTTATGCCATCGTGTCGTTAGGTGTCGTTGCCAAGGGGCAGTAAAGGCCTTCAACGTAAAAGAGTCAGTGGACATTTAGTGGAGCAGAGTTTTCATGAGAAACAACGGAAGGAAGTTTGTGAGGAGGATTGCCTTTAAGAGTCGTATTTCTCAAGTGTATTCCCCCACGCGCTTCAGTGTGTACTATTCAGAGACTCGGGGAGATATGCACATGAATGTACTCGAAGCATTACATGTTTACCTAGAAAAAGACTGTGAATTCATTGAATGATTGTTGGTGAAGTCGGCTAAAAGCGAGCTAACTCGTGCATATGTTTTATGCACGCACTAATATAACAAGTCGCGTTGTCTCGCCAAGAGCTACTCTTTCACTGGTGCACCTTCACCGAAAGAGACACACGTCCGGTACCCACGACGTAGACCCGCACATGCAGTCAGTCCTCTGCAGGCTGCTAAAACAAGTTACAATGCGAAAAGCCAATCGACAGTGACCCCTGGTCATGAAAAGGATGTACCGGCAGCTGTTACCGTCATACGCTAGCTGTCGTGGTAGGTCTTTTCATTAGCTACTTGTGCGCATGAAAGCTTCCGCCGTAAAGAACGTGTTGTGTTTTTTCTGTGTATACTGCTTCACGTGCATAATATAGGTAGGAGGCGCCTTTTCACAAGAGCTGCAGCTGTTCCAATGAGCACAACAGCCCTACGTATGCACTGATCTCTCTCGTCGGCTACGACACTCGCGCAATACCTTCTTCTGTTTCTCCACAACAGCTTATGGGCGATGGCCGCACGAGTGCGTGTGTGGAGAGAAGAATGTATATTCAAATTGGGTACGCCCCTGACCGAATGTATACCTCTCCGTAGCCACACTGCGCTGAAGCCCCGCGCCGCTATCCACGCTTGCGCGTTCAATCGGTGGGACGGGAGTTTAACTGTGAAATTATTGCGTCTCACGCGAGAAGAGTAGTTTGCTGTACGCAGGGCCGGCAAACGCGGTTACTTTCAGTTGCGTTTGTCTTGGCTGGCATGCGTGGCCGCAGTGCGTCCGCTCGCGTCCCATCCCAGGGAAGTTGCGAATGCTGCACTTTCGTTTATGCTCTATTGAGTGCATGCACATGGTCGCAGCATTGCAGCCTGGTTTTTCGTCACATTATTGGCTGCAGACATGCGAAAAGTGTTATATGTCCGTGTTGTGGTATCGGCAGCCACGTATTACCCGAGAGCACAACATGAGGCCTGGGCGCCCACAGCCCGCCGCGGCCATGTGTGCAGGTTGTCCTGGCCACGGAAGAGCGGGTGGAGAGGGAAGACTCTGATAACAATGATTGCTCGCCGCGGAGCAGTCTCTCGACAAGAGAAGAGACGCATAAAGCAGCGTCAGCTGCAAAATCCTACCGAAACAGTATGGGGTATCACCTTAACAGTACCCGCTGCGAAAGCAGCAACGTGTGTGACCTAGACGCGGCTGCGTTATGGGCGACTGCAGCACGCGACGCGCGCCGCAACATTCACAGCACATGACAGACCAAAAGCAGCTGGGTTCTACCCCCCAAAAGCACCAGTGGCAGCAGACAGTAGAGATATACTTGTTGTGCGCACCATTTCTTCGAGTTTACACAATATTGTCCGTTTGTTCTTGCAAAGGGTTATGCACTGGTGAGAAAATTGTTGCTGACACGAAGCGCCACTTGCGAGTCAGTTACGATATGCACAAAGTAGTGCTTTCCAAGATAGTAATGCGCACACTCACACCCGAGCGATACTGCGTGCATTCCGCTGTAGTAATATCTGCTGACGTATAAATGCGCTCGCACTAGGGCTGTAGTGCATGCAAGCACTGGTAGTTCTTTTTGGGCGGTATTCCGCTCTGAATGTAAATGTGTCTCGGCGGCGTAGTCACTGGTGTCTTACCAGCGTATACGCATACAGTGACCCGCATCTTCATGCGTGGTGCACGCACATAATATATTTTCGCACATGTGCGCTGCTTGCTCCTTTGCATGCGCAGTGCTCACACTAAACGCTCATACGATATCTGGGATGTATATACACCCAACACCCGCCGTGCGCCGTTTAACACTCGCCAGTACTGGAGCGCTTGTGCTCGTGTGTACTTACGCAGTACACGGTATATTATCATGTAAACACTCTCTTTTAACACATCCTCCGTGTCGCACACTGTATACATATATATATATATATAACGGCCGCGTACACATACACACCACACACTCGAGCATGTGTCTAACATACTATTATTACATTGCAATCGTATAAGTCTGCTAGCCGTCACGAAAGATGAAACAACAGTACGGCTGGTATTTCGCATATATATATATATATATATTGCGAGGGAGCACGTAAGTATTTCTTTCAGGAGAGGACTTCCTTTGCAGCGTCGAAAAACGTGCTATATGACATAAGGCGCAGGGTACGATGAGAGCCCTTGACCTTTTCATATCATCGGAAATGATTTTGAAAGAACATACGCAATTTCACAGTACTCGCAGAAACGGAAACGACTCATGTTGAATGTAAAAAAGCGTTCTTGTGAGCTACTTGCACACTCTGTGTATCTGCGTAGCCAGCTACGCCTATAGATATGAGCTCGCTCAGTGTGGTTGCACAGCCAGCGACGCCTGCAGATACAAGCTCACTCTGTACAGCTAGACAGCCCGTGACGCTTATAGCTATGAGCTACTCTGTACAGTCAGATAGCTAGCAAGGCCTGCTATATTTTTATGAGGACACTATATAGTGATAATGATCAGCAACGCTTCTGCCGAACTAGAAATAACTTTTGAGCACACTGATTCCCTGGAAAACCATTTTACGCTATGAGCTCACTGTTGAGAAGCTAGGGCGAGAGCCAGCTCTTCATGCTATGGGTTCGCTGTCCAGCTAGAAAGCCAGCTTTCCAGGCGTCTGGGCTCACTATTGAGCTAGGAAACCAGTATATGCTGTAACCTGATTGTCTAGCAAGAAGCTCGTACATGCTACCGGCTGAGCGTGTAGTTAGAATGCTCCTTTGTACTCTATGCTCATATTACTGCTGTCTAGCTAGGAGGACAGTTACCATGCCAGTGGACTTACTAACGAGCTAGACAGGCAGTACACGCTATATGCTGATTGTCTAGCGAGACGCCAATATGTGCTATGGGCTCATCGTGTAGCTCAAAGCCATCGGCTGACTGCATAAGTAGAACGCTACTACACGCTCAATGTTCCTACTACTACTACTGCGCCAGGAGCGAGGACTTTATAACGGAGGACAAATCCCTCATACGGGAAAGCAGCACTTGTGTTGCATGGGGCTCGATATATATATATATACATATTACTTAGATATATACCCATTACACAATATATATGTATATATATGTATGTATTCACTACTACTTGTATACATATATACACATATATCTCCAATACTACATGCATATCTGTATATATATTCATACATATATATGAACATTACTACTCATATATATACATATATATATACGTATTTGCATTCAGTACAATTCCTCCTTTTGAACAGTATATATAGACTGTATCATTCACATAGTGAACGATATGTGATAGGAAGGTGCCTCTTTGGGCATCAGCTATCACCGTACTGGTTGTGTTCATATATACACATATATATGTATATATTGATATAGTGATAATTTGCGTGCACGTTTCTATTGAGTTGTCATAAGGGAATGTTTAAAAGGCTGCTGTTGGCTGCTTCAGGCAGAGGAAGTATTTTTCTGTAATATTGATCAGCCCACTCTATTGGTGTTGCTGCGACGCCTGCATGTATGTACTTATCATTATTCACGTGCAACTACTTAGTGATTGATCTAATGATACATGCGTAGATATTATATCGTCATTATTTGCTGTCACCTCTGCCATCAACATATTGTAACTGCTGCTTACTGAAACTGCTGCTTATTATGATGAATGGGCTGCTTAGTGAAGCTGCTGCTGTTGTCGTTGGTGTGCTTGTGCCACTTTTCTTCTGCTGTGTTCGTTGTCTGTAGTGAGAGGGTTCTGTGTCTCTGATTGTGTGTGTGAGCCATATTTCCATAGTAATGTAGAAAAGAGATGGTACTACTAGAGCATCCGCGGCTACTGTCATTGAAAGCATGTTTTCGTCACTGTTGAATACTATGACCGCTGCTGTTGGTGCTAATATTCTGCTTCACTTGTCTGTTGTGTATACCAAGAGAGGGCGTAGTACATCTCTAAGTGTGTAATGGCCTTCAGCGATCCAAGAGATGTTTTCTACTCATATATATCTGCCGGGTCTACCAGGTAGTGATTGCTTTCTTGCATGCTGCTATTGACGTTGTCTTTGCTGTTGTTCTGCCGGCTTGTCTATGCGTCTTTGAAAGATGAGAGACGGCGTATATTTTTGGTATGCATGCAACGTGTGCATCCAACAGGCGGCCTTGTTCATCATCGTAGCGGATACTTGTGGAATTATGTACGTAATCGATTTTACTGAAAGACTGTGCTACTGCTAATGCATCTTCTGCCGTTTCCTCTATAATTATGTGGCCGTCGCGTACTTAGGCCTATATTACTGTTGTCGTTGTTTTTATTCCTGTGGCCCCTTCTGCCGTTTCAACATGATATGACTGCTCCTTACTGGGACTGCTGCTGGTGTTGGTGCTGTTGTTGTGGTGATACGAGTAGCCCACGTTCGTATGCTTCGTATGTCTGTTCTGTATGGTGAGACGGGGCTTGTGTCCCCGAGTGCAGCAGCCAATTCTCCTTAGACAAGAACATCTCTACTTCTGCTTTCGAATCTTCCGGCACCAGTCCACAATCACGCTCCTTGCACGAATCGCTCCTATTGCTACTACTACTACTACTGCTGTTGCTGCTGCTACTGCTAATAATAATACTGTTGCTGCTAGTACTGCTGCCATTATGATTATTCTGATTGAGGCTGTGGCTTGCGGTAGTGTGGTCTTTAATAATGTGCATGCATTCACCGTATTTGTTCTCGGCGGCAGTGTGTGCTGCTAACATTTCTACATCACAATGGCCACCCCCCGTCGCTAGATCCTCAGGGCCCTTTCCTGTTGTATTCGCATGTTCATAACTTTCTTCGTCTTGCGTTGTCAGTGGTAGTCCTGCACGCATTACTTGCTGGCTTTGCTGATGCATGCGGCGTGTTTCCTCATCACGTAGGTCACGAAGCAGCTGCTGCTTCTTCATGACCATACGAGGACCTCGTGCTCTGCCAGAGTGGGTACACACGCACACACACACGAACACACGCACACATATATATATATATATATATCATTCAGTGCGAAAGCGAGGGAAAGAGAGAGGGAGACTGAGCAGGTCGTACTGTCGAACGTCCCCACTAGCGACAAATTCCCCTCCCCTCTAGTGATTTGTTGCCGACAACGAGTAAAAGTATATCCGAACATTACATATACTCATACATGATACACGTGTACATATATATATATATATATACATGCCCGAGATATGTATGCACATGTGTATGTATGTATACACATATAGAGTATGTGTGTATATACACATATATAACACATATTTACATGTATATCGTGTATCTCTCTCTCTCTGTCTCTCTCTCTCTCTCTATATATATATATATATATATCCTGTATCTCTCTCTCTCCCTGCCTCTCTCTCTCTCTCTCTCATATATATATATATATATATATATATATATATATGTGCGAGAGAGAGAAGGTGACTGAGTTTGTAATACTGTTGAAGACCCTTTATCACCGCTGCCCCTAATGGTCCGTTGTCGACAACGACTAACCATGTATCTAATCCTTATATATACACATATATGGCATATATATATATATATATGCATACACATACCAGACATACACATGTATAATATATATATATATATATATATATGTGATTGTATACACCAATCCACATATCGTACATTAGTGGGTGCATACGTATGTATTAAAAATATAATAAGAGGGACAAGAGTATTATAAAGGTAGACGCGATTATGTATGTGTATGTGTGTATGAGTGTGTGTGTGTGTGTGTGTGTGTGTGTGTGTGTGTGTGACTCAGCGTATGTACGTTAGCATATTTTGTCATGTTAGCGTAAGGAGCGTTTTAATTCCGGCGAATGCAGCCGAAGAGGCAAGAGGGGTCCAGCAGAACTACTGCCGCAGTACTGCTACTAGTAGTACTATCACTGCTACAACTACTACAAATACTACTACTACTACTAGTACTAATAGTACGGATGCTACTGCTACTACTGCGATTGCAGCAGTCACTCTTGACGCCGCTTTCAGTGTTGCTATCGCTCCCGTTAATGAGGCTACTACTGGTGGGGATTTCCAATTGTTGTTACTGCCCCTAGAGATACTGCTGAGGCTACTGCTAGTGCTGCTCCTATCGCTTCTGCTATATCTACTGCTACTGCTGATGCTACTGCTAGTGCTGCTGCTATCGCTACTGCCACTATTATTGCTAATGGTAGTGCTACTGCCACTACTACTGCTACTGCTGGTGCGACTGCCACTACTACTCCTACTGCTATTGCCACTGCTATTGCTACTGCCACCACTACTGCTATCGCCTAGTGCTACTGGTACTGGTACTGGCACTGCTATTGCTATTGCTACTGCGAGTGCTGCAGTTATTGCTATCGCATCTACTGCACTCATGCTAATACTACGTTTCCACTGGTGCTAATACTACAACCATAACTACTAGTATTATTACTGTCAACACGATTATTGACGTAAGTGCTAATACTACTACTGTGAAGGCCACCAGCAGTGCTACTACGATTGCAAGCCTTCTCCTGTTCCTCCCTACTGCAGCTCCTTGTGCAACAACATATGCTACTGCTAATACTCCGCCCGAGGCCACTGCTAATGCTATCTCTAGTTGTATTTAACCACATGTTGCCACTGCTACTACTAGTACTTCTGCTTTTAAGAAAGCTACCGGCAATGCGACAGTCAGTGCTTTTGGTTTATTACCATTACTACCTGTTGTCACTGCGGCTAGAGCTGTTATTTCGTTCAGTGAGGCAGTCAGCGAGGCCACTGCTAATGCTGTATCTCGTAGTGTATAACTACCTGTTGTCACTGCTGCTACTACTACTAGGACTTCTACTTTTAAGAAAGCTATCGGCAATGCCACAGTCAGTGCTTTTGGTTTAGTACCATTACTACCTGTTGTCACTACTGCTAGAGCTGCTGCTTCCAGGGAGGTTGGCGCGAATGCTACTGCTTCAGTGCTGGATTTCCAGTGTCAGACCCCTACTGCTACGACTTGTGTTGCAATCAAATTGCTACTGCTACTGCTATTATTAGCTGCTAGTCCCCTTCTCCCTAATACTACTGCAGCTGATTTCCTTTCTTTAGTGTATGCACTAGCGAAATATGTTATGATAGCAAACACACGGGTGATACAGACTCCATATAGAAGAAAGCGCAGAGAGACGTCCATACCTGGGAGACCTTCCCTTGAAGGCATCGACGCCAGTACATTGCAACTGTCGGGGCAGCATCGCAGGTCTTCGAAAGACTCTGACTGCCTTGGGGGTATACACGTGAAAAATTTTCACCCCCGTTCCTCCTACAGAGAGCCAGCCTAAGCCTGCTACGGATATGTCGTCGTAGGCGATATTCCCTCCTCCATACACTTTCACTCTGCATATTTGTAGGTGTGGGCGTGTGAGTGTATGTTGCGTGTGGAATACCACACAGGAAAACCAGATAATCGCACACACAGGCTCACAGACACACACACAAAAGACAAAAGGCACTACGCATACACACACACACACACACACACACACACATATACATCTACAAACATACACACATTCGTATATATGTGTATGGAGTTATATACACACATACATAGACACACAAACACACATATATGTACATATATAATACGTACACAGGGACATACACATAGACACATACATAGACCCACACACACCACAGATACACACAGATGCATGCCCGCCTAGCAAACGTATACATAGCGATGTACTAACACATATATATATATATGCACATGTAATACTAGTAGTAGTAGTAGCACCAGTAGTAGTAATGCTAGTGGTAGTAGTAGAACTACTAGCAATACTAGTAGTAGTAGTACTAGTAGTAGTAATACTAGTAATAGTGGTAGTAGTACCAGTAGTAGTAGTAGTAATACCAGCAGTAGTAGTAGTAGTACTAGTAGGGGTCATACTAGTAGTAGTATTCGTATTAGTACTAGAATTAGTAATACTAGTATTATTAGTAGTGGTACTACTACTACTACTACCCCAATAGTATTCGTAGTATTCTAGTAGTAGTAGTAGTATTACTGGTAGTGGTAATACCAGTCCTAGTAGTATTAGTAGTAGTAGTATTAGTAGTAGTACTAGTTTTGGTAGTAGTAGTAGTAGGAGGAGTTGTGGTGTTGTGTGGCTGTCACATGATGATGCGAGAGTCATATCGGTTTGGAGATTTGACAGCTGCGGTGATAACAGGAAGTACGCTACATTGTGTGTTGGTCAAGAACACATCCACAAACACATACACTAGCATACATATATACGTTGTAGACAGACACCCCTAACATATATATATATATATACACAAAGGCATACATATATATATACATATACGCACATACACGTGCAGGTAGACAGACAGATACAGACGCACAGAAACACACACACACACACACACGCACAACTGCACACACACTTACACATACAGACACAGACACAGACACACACACACACACACACCAGAGACACACACATACACACGCACACACTAGAGACATATATATATATATATATATATATTATATATATATATATAAAGTGTAGTAGCGCTTGGTCTGTTGTTGTATGATCGTTACTGTGACGGTGGGAATCTCGTAGAGCGGTGTTGAAATATATAAAAAGGAGGTGGTCAGGAGGCTTTTTGTTAATGCTGAGAGGAGGGGGAGCGTGGGTGTTGTATGTGCAGGAGCATCCACAGAAGAAGCGGCAGCATAATGAACAGCAAATTATATCTGTCACTTAGTATTACGATGTTTACAGGCACTACTACAACTACTGGTATGACTACTACTACTACTACTTATTGAGACTGTTACTACTGCCTAACAGTATCCAGGCTAATATTACTACTACTGTACCTCTACTATCATTACAATCATCAGGCTTCCCCCTATTACTACTACTACTACTACAATTACAACATACCACTGGTATAGCTACTACTACTACTGCTACGACTACTACTACTACTACCACTACTACTAATTTTACCGTGATAGTATCACTACTGTACTACTACTACTGCTACGACTACTACTACTACTACCACTACTACTAATGATACCGTAATAGTATCACTACTGTACTACTACAACTACTACTATTTCGTCCACTACGGATACACTACTCCTCCTGCCCCTCCTCGTCGTAATACTACTAGTGCTAGTACTAGTGATACCTAGATTACTATTCCTCCGGCAACAGCAACATGTACTGTTGATGTATATGATAGCTAATACAGGTAGTACTAGAACTAGTATCACTATCACTACGACGTTTACTCCTACTCCTCCCACTAATACTACTATCATACTACTACCAATACTACAGCTTCCCGACTGCTGCCACTTCTACCACTATTCCTACTACTAGTAGTTCTTCCGCTACACTACTACTACTACTACAACAGCAACAGTAAACGTTACTGCTACTTACTCTTGTGGCTTTTGATCACCACTTCTATCTTACCGCTACTACAACTACTCCTACGTCAGCAATCGCTACTATAACGACTACTCTACGACAACAACTAATACACAACTTTCACTACTACTACTATTACTTCTCGTATTATTATTACTACTACTACTACAACTATTCCTACTAGCACTACTATTACTGGAGCCTTTGATATGCATCTGCTAATTCTATCACAATACTACAACCCACATACTATTGTTGCTAATACTACTACTACTACTACTAAACTACTAGTATTACTACTGCTATTATTACTACTACTAGGACAATTACCACTGACAAACCCTACAAAGTTGCTATACGATCAGTACAGCAATAACGATTACTGAATTATACATATAATTACTACTTCTACTCGTACTACTCGTACTACTACTACTACTACTACTACCACTTGTATATCACTACTCCTAGTAGTAGTAATAGTAGCATTACGACGCGTACTACTACTTCTGCCAGTTCCACTAGTACTGCTACTGCTACTACCACTACTAGTGCTATCACTTATACTACTAGTAGTACACAACAACACCACTACTATTACTACCATGTATACTACTGCTACTATTACAGCTCAGATTACGTTGTTTCTTCCAACTTCTTCGTACTATCTATGCCACTACTACCTTCAATAGGCGTACTACTATTTCTACACAACTCGTTTTTTACAGCAACATCAGCAAAGCGCATACTTCTATCGCATCAATGCAGTTACCATTCGTCGAACTACTGTACCCACACTACTACCGCTACTACTGTAAAACAACACCTACTAATAATAGTAGTAGTAGTAAGTCTACTAGTAGTAGTAGTACTACTACTACTATTACTCTTTCCTCACTACTACTATCACTGCTGGTGTTCTTAGTACCACAAGTATTAATACCTGCTTGCGTGTAGTTTTCATGTCCTGCTGTATTATGGCGGATCTCTGCATTGGTAGTTGTTCCCATAAAGGAAGAGGAGTGACAATATATATAAAAAAAACTTCATGACGTATAACAAAGTCCACTAATATATGACAAACCCATATATATATATATATATATTCACATATATTCTCATTCATGAATACTATATACTTATATATATAAACATACTATATATCTATATATACAGTTAGTACAGGAGTAGTTGCCTCGGAGGATGCTAAGTATATCTGGTATTGTTATATATTACGGGGGAGCATGCTGCTGCAACTGCTGCAGCTGCTGCAGAGCCATCTTCAATAACTACGCATGCATGCACCCCTCACATAACTGTAATAATAACAAGAGTACTAGCAACAGTAGTAGTTGTAGTAGTAGTAGTGGTAGTTGTAGTAGTAGTGGTAGTGAGTGTGGCCCTTCACCTTGTTCTAAGGCACGTAGGTAAGAAGAGGTCTACACACACACACACCCACAGGAGCTGATACTTACACGAATACTAGGGTAATATCAGCACCATTGCTACTGTTATTATTATTAGAACTGCTCTTAGAGAACCTCCTGTACTACTGTGATATTATATAATTACGGCATCATCACCGTAGTATTCAACACAACGTTGTAACATACACCTGAAAGCAGAGGTATTTATAACGATTGAAAAATAGCTAATGATTATAACACAAATTGAAGCACTGAAGCCCAGAAAACAACTACTCATGGAAATCGCTTCATCTTTTGTGCAGGTAGCATCACTAGCACCCTGCCACTACCATTATTACTACTACCACAACAACTACTAATACGTCTACTACTACTACGTGCACGACTCTCAAGTTAGGACTTGTGCTCTTTGCCTCCTACAGTGAAGGTCGCTCACAGCAGTATAAGCACTGCCAGCAGGGAAGTGAAATGGCACAACACTGAAGCGGAAGCAGCAGCAGCAGAAGTCACATGCAACCGTGTACACCGGAGCCCACGGGAACACCAACACGCACGCACGCATGCAGAGACGTTATGTCGAGAAACTGATATAGGGGCAGCAGAAAAAAAAAATTGGGTAGCTTGCACACACACAGATATCGTACGTGATTCGTGGTAGTTGGTGCCAAAGTAGCAAAATCAGACAACTACAATGACCTAGGAAACACTTTACTGCAGACGTCTCAAAGATGTTAGGCAGCAGCAATAATACGAGTTTAGTGATTACATACTACGTCTTAGGGGTAAAATGTAGCGTCAGAAGGTATAAATCTGCAGAAAAAGCAGCACCCGCAGCACAGAGAAAATATAACTCTAGCAGTGGGCGGGGAACAGCAGCAGCAGCAGCAGCAGCCAGTACAGCCGCAACGGGCAGGCAGGTGCAGCAGCAGCAGCCAGGGCAGCAGCAATGAGCAGGCAGGCAGCAGCAGCAGCAGCCGGTGCAGTAGCGATGGGCAGGCAGGCAGGCAGCAGCAGCTACAACAGCAACTACGCGAAGCTGCAGCACCAGCAGCAGCCAGTGCAGCAGCAACGGGCAGGCAGCAGCAGCAGCAGCCAGTGCAGCAGTAATGGGCAGGTAGCAGCCATTGCAACAGCACAAAGTAATACCTACACCCCCTCGAGGCAACAACACAGAGTACTACCTCCCCACAGCAGGTACTGCAACACTGGCAGCAGCAGGTAACAATGGCAGCAGCAGGAAGAATGGCAGCAGCAGGCAACACTGGTAGCCGCAGGAAGAATGGCAGCAGGAGGAAGAATAGCAGCTACAGGTAACAATGGCAGCAGCAGAACAATGGCAGCAGGAGGAAGAATGGCAGCCCAAGACAACTGCAGCAGACAACTTGGTAGCAGATAACTTAATTTGTCACGTACGTATGTCGTACGAGGGGCTTCAATTTGTTGTGAAAGGTGTCCGGATGATGAGGAGGGTAGAAAAACGTTCCTGCCTTTCTTTCTAGTAAGTCTTCTGCACGCGATGTTCTGCAACAATTATCGGTCACACAGCAGAAAGCCTTCGTACTTTCTGCCAGGGAGTGTTCTTTTCTTATGTATGCAATTCACCTGACCTGAAAATCGAATTATACATACGTAAACGTATACATAATTCATTATACTATAAATATATATATATATTTATTTGGGTAGGTACGTGGATGCTCATGTACTTCCATATATATATATATTATCTGGGTAGGTACGTGGATGCTCATGTACATCCATATATATATATATATATATAGGGAGAGAGACAGAGAGCGACAGGTGTCGTCTCACTATTCTCTCTCTCTGTCTCGTGTTGTGACCCCGCTGCCAGTGTTCATGTCATGTTCTCCTAATGTCAAATCGGCAAATTGTTGGATGCGGCCACCAAGGACAGGAAATTTCTACTTTCACACTGGCATTCTGAAGTGTGCTTACACCCAACGATGGTGTGCATGGGCTCAAAATCGGGAGAGAGCATGCGTGTGTGTGGGGGGACGTGCCGCCAGAAATATACATCCCAAACTCCGATAAAGTACGTGCTCTAAGGAGATATACATGAACCCGTCGTGTTCCTCACAGCTGCAAAACACGAACAAGATCTCTCCTGAAGTTCCATGTTGCTGTCTAATATGTGTGACTTTCCATACGTCTGTGTATGTATGTATGTGTGCATATGTATACGTGAGTGTGTGGGTGTGTGTGTGTTTGTGACTATGGGCGACAGTCTTGTGAATGTGACCGGGTTAGTGGGTATATATATATATCTATGTGTGTGTGTGTGTGTGCGTCTGTGTGTCGATAACTCTGCGTTTCTGTATACGTGTGTGTGTGTGTGTGTGTTTGCAGCTGTCTTTGTGTGGCTGTATATCTGTTTGTGCATGTATCTGTCTGTCATTGTGTGTGTGTGTATCTATGTGCGACAGCGTTGTAAGCGTGAGCGGGTAAGTGTATACATATATATATATATATATATATGTGCGCGCCTTACTTGCATATATGGAGAGTCATTTGTGAGAGAAATAGCAGGTGAGCAGAGCAGTAGATCCCTTTACAAAGTCAATGCGCAACATTGCCCCCGCTAATAAGGATCGGCCTTCAACTAATGCGTATGTAACTGGCTGCAGTCTCTTGGTTGGAACGACGGAGTACAAGTCTGCGGCCGAACGCAGGAGTGTTGTCATCTACGCGGAAAAAGAACGGTTTCACACAGAAACACAACGGGCGTATTCCCACACACACACACACACACACATACACACACATAAACAGAAGTTTTATATTATACTCATTTGCAGCCTATGCATTTCATTGCCGCCGCACGTAACTTTCACATACATGCAGCTCGGTCAAGTTATATACATATATATATAGGTATAGATACGTACATATGTATAACCACATATATATATATATATATTTCTGTAGCGCAGCCTGCCCCCCGCCAACGAGAGTTTCACGGTCACTTGCTCGCACTGTGTAGTCGCTACGGCCACCACCAAGTGTGACTTTCATACATATATGTAGCTCCACAGAAATACCTATAGATACATACCTCTTTCTTACTATATATGTATATATATATGTTACATAGATATATTTACAGTGTATCCTGCTTCCCACCCCATGTAGCTTTCATATTCACTTGCTCGCAGCATGTTGCCTATATTGCCACCAATGCATGCAACGTTCACATATATAAATGTGTAGCTCAATATATAATATCACGCCTTTCTTCCCCCCCAAACTACGTTCTATGTTATTCAACTTGCTCGGAGCATGTGGCCTGTATCCCCACAACCACAAGTAAGTTTTGCATGTACTTGTGTGTATATCGTATGTAAAGTGTTGTGCGCTGCAGCACAGCAGACATCACCACACACACAGACACACACAGTGCAGCAACAGTAGCTTCAACGTCCAACAGAACGCGCAGTACGTTGCAGTAGTACACTAACGGTCTACCACCATTCACAGCAGCACATCACGCAACTGCTATACTACAACGTTTATATATATATATATATATATATATATATGTGTACATACGGACCCATTTCACGTCTAGTTAGCCAGTGTGTAGCTATATTATGGACTATACACCAGTAAGCGCACTTGTGCTGTCATGTAAAATCTGCCTATACATATATATATATATATACATATATATATATATATATATGGCACACTCTCTTTCCCGTGCTATTGCTGCAGCCAGTGCTTCTTCGCGTCAGATGCGTGAAAATAACGTTCTTCGCAATTCGCGTTTCCCCTTGTGAAGATAAACTCGTTTTTCTTCGTAGGGGGCTGCAGAATTCGCTGAGGCGGTTCGTCACACCTATCTCTCGCACAGCCGCTGCTTTCCCTTCTTGCACGTGCGTATGTGTACATGTGTGCGTTGAATCTTCAGAATAGGCAAGCTTCCTCTTTCCTTCCGTGCGCCCGCGCAGTGCTGCCTGTTTCTGTAGTTATGCAAAGTTCTCAAACACGTTTTTTAACCAGCAGGCTTGGAAGGGCTCGTGGTCCCTTCGTGGTGTGTGTGTGTGTGTGTGTGTTGCGCACGCACTACGGCACGCTGTTTCTCTGATTGCTTCTCTAGACGACGCTGCCTGCTCCTAAGCGGGCGCCTCCATCCATTTTCACCACCACCACCATCAAAGACGTTGGAGACTCCCGCAGTGGCTGCTGCGACACGTGCTGCCCGACTGACTAACGAGTGCCTCATCTCGTCAACGTCTGGGGTGTTCTGTATGTGTGTACGTACAGTTCTGTTCATTTCGTTCTCCCCGCTGAAAGAAAAAAAAAACAACGCAAGCACGTTTCTCAGTAAAAAAACCAGACAGACCCACTCCATTTATCATGAAAGCATCCAGTGATCTTTCAAGACGCCTTAGCTATATATATATACACACACACAAAAATAGAAGACATATGCAGACTATACAAATATATATATATATATATATATATACACGTATGAATACATACACACACATATTTATAAACACATAGATTTACTATATATATACATATGTATGTATATATACAGATTTACATCTGCCGCTGTAAAGAATATATATATATATATATGTATATGTATTAGGGGCTTATATCCACTGGCGTTCCTGTAGACGCCGTAAAAGCATGTGACCATGTGAATGTGAGAACAGAAGGCTCTCGTGTACGTGCTTGCCTTTCAGATCTAAGAATCTAAGAATGCGCTGAACCCAAAAATCACCCCTTCTTTTCTTTGTGAATTCATAAAAAGGGTGATTCGTTCTCACCTGATTGGTGGAAGGAATTCCTGGTGTGTCTACTAATTTGAAACCCTTTGGCAGTCCAAAAGGAAGAAATGAAAGGGTTGTTCCCGGAAGTGCAGAGCGTGTAACTCCGCCGCTCGCCCGCTTCATGAACAGTGTGCCCAGGTGTCTGTACACCTCAGCAAGAGATGAAAATCAGTATCGGTGTTTCATATGTGCGATGGTAGATTTCAACTGCAAAAAATGAAAGGTGCAATCCATCGATGACAGCAGAGACAAATGTCAGTATATATACGAGTGTGGAAGGTAGGATGCTTAGCGTAGATTTTGACTTGGAAGTGGGCGCTGCCCGCAAGCTCCGCCCGCCCTCCTCAAATAAAAGCAGAGAACGTCAGTTCTCTGGCAGCATACGAGAGCATGCAGAGCTCTACTAGCTGCCATATTTATGTGCATGCAACAACAACAACTACTGCGTTGTTGCGAGTAGGCAGCATGAGGAGCATCACGCACCAGTCAAAACGATATATATATAGAGAGAGAGAGAGAGTGACAGAGAGAGAGAGTAACGACAGAAGAGCAGCAGTAGCCGCAGCAGCAGCGTTGCAGCACTATCAACACATGGCATGCATAGTGTGCGGTGGGTAGCACGAGCTGTGCAGTCGATAGCGGGAACCGCTATGCCTGCATGAATGAGCCTAGGACAAGGAGAAGCAAGACCTTTAATTGTGTTTTTGAGGGCTACACAGTTACTTTCTCAGAATATGATTACCACTGTTACTGCTCCTGCTGCGGTTGCTGCTGTGGCGCTCCTGTCGCGGCGGCGCCTGTCGGGGTATTCAGTCGAAGATGCATGCTGCACTAGCATGCACTTGGACGTATTACTTCTCCCGTACTAGTTTCCTTCCTCCGCTCCCACGCCAAACCAGTTCCATCAACGCCTGTCGCAATACGACGGGCGTGTGTATATAATACACGAGGCTCGCGCTCACTAGTACAGGCATACTACTCATATTACTGTAGCGGATGTATGTGTGTGCGCGGAGATTACGAGCTATTACTACTAGTACTCCTCACATTGCTATCACGGCTACTAACATTACTACTACTGCTGTTGCTGCTGCTGCTTGTCGTACTACCTTAACTACTACTACAGCTGCTCCTACTCTTGCCACTACTAATGCTGATTTCACTACTACTACTATTACAGCTTGTTTACAGTATTCTACTGCACAAAGCGTCTTTGAGCAACCAGGTGGTCGTGGGTCTCTCACTTGAAATTTATATGTTTAAGAAACCGATTGATAAACGTTGACTTGCCCACGTTCACCCGCCCTACAACATATATACTTCTTCCAGTTGGAACCCCCTCTGCTGCAGCACCTGTTGTCAACAACAACTGTAGCCTCTTCTCCAACTCTTGTAAGCCCTCCCCTGGTCGACACACACAGACACATATACACACACAGACATATACATACACACATATACATAACCTCAGATACGTCAATACATAGATTGATGGATACATGGATACATACATACATACACGTACAAAGATACACACATACACATACAGACAGTCCCACACCTACGTACTTATACGTACATAAATACAGAGAGACAAACACACATACATGTATTTATTTATATATATATATATGTAAACAGGCCGACACACATACATACATACATATATACACACACACACACACGGATACATAGACAGATAGATAGGTACATACACAGATACATGGGACATGAAGACATACAATACTACACATATATACATACACATACAGACATACGCACACACATACAGACAAAGTCATGCACATACGTACATACACATACATACATATACATACATACACATGCAAAGCTACACATGCATACATACACAGACGTACACCTTCTTACGAATACGCATACACTCATACAAATATATACAGAGACATACATACATGCAAGCGTACACACGCACACATAGGCACATACACATACATACGCGCACACACAGACGCCACTCCCAAGAAACACGCTCACCACTCTTCAACACGGAACTCTATACTTCTTCTTCTGTATTATTAGTATCAGAGACGGAACAATGAATACTTTGCTAGGATACGATTGAAATATACCTTTCAATATACATATATAGGTGTATATACATATACACGTATATATATATATATATATACATATACAAATATATGCATACACATATAAATATACGCATATATATATATATATACATATATAGGAATATATATATATATATATATATATATATATATATATATATATGCATCATGGATGGAAAGGCTTGGCCCACGCATATGCTCACTATACTGGGAGCATACAAATGTCTGTCAGTACTACGCGTAGGTCATTCAATCGGGCTAGTCAACTTTCTTGGGGGAAAGCAGATTTATCATAATATCATACCTTTTGGCTGAAATTCATGAGGGTAAATGTAGATATCTATCTATATAGATATATGTACACGCGAGTTAGTCAGATTTGTTAAGGGGAAGCAGATCATTTGTGATTTCTCAGTTCTTACCTAAGGCTTTCAAAGGAAATGTTGATATATGTCAACATGTGTATATGCATATGCGTAGGGAGAACATGTATGTGGAACTATTACAATACCACACGCCTATCTATACACATATATATTATGTGTATATAGTTATCACTAAATATGATACGTGCACGCGCTGACTTTCTGCTCCGTACACATATATGCACATGTTTTTTTCGAAAAGGTCTTCTAAGTTTCAAAAAAACATAAACGCAAGTGACTCAGTATCCACTCGCATACATGCAAAAATACGTATCCGCACATACACATATACATACATATTGTAAAGCCAAGGTATACGTATATATATATATATATATGCACATACAAGTATGTGTATATACAAACAGAGAGAAAGAGAGAGAACGTGAGTGTGATGTGTACTCGTTCGTTTATGTACATGCTTCACATCAGCAGATAAACAACTAGTACGTGCACCCTAAATAGCTACGGTACAAGGATACTACTTTTCTAGTTGATACACACGACAAAGCTATCATTACTATCTCCTATAGGCGAGAAGGGTGATATTCTTTTGCTTCATACGTGGGAGTTGCGTTTTCAGACACGTCAGACGCAACGTCAGTAGCGGCAGAGGAGGTGAGTGAGCCTGCATGTCCGTGAGCCTGCATGTGTGTGTGTGTATGTATATATATACACATATACATATATATACGTGTTCTGGGTGTACGTATATACTTTTCTCTCATGGCCAGTCTCCGCCGTTTCGTGCGTGTAGACGAGGCACGGCTGCATATGTGAAGCAGCGTTTCTACCACCCCCTCCACGCGAGAGTAGTGTGGCAGCACCACCGTTGTGTCAGCCCTGGTGCAGCGCAGGAGCAGCAGCAGTAGAGGAGGAAGAGCAGGAGCAGGAAGACGAGGAGGAGGAGCAGCAGCAGCAGGAACGTGAGGCATGCCAGTAGTAGAAGTAGTAGTTACTGTTGTTGTAATAGTGGTGGTGGTGGTGGTAGCACCAAGGAAAGGCATGGTGGTAGTGCCAGTGTTGTAGTAGTAGTAGTAGTGGCAGCCCAGCTACTGGTAGTAGTCGCAATAAAGTAAAGTGTGGTCGTACAAGTGCTAGTAGTAGCAGTAGTGATAGTAGTAGCGGCAACGCACAATAACAGTATGTTATTCTTGTAGTAGCAACAATGTCATGCGTGTTACTACCGGTAGTGGTAGTAGTGGTATCGGAGTAGTTGTATTACTGGTAGTGGTAGTAGTAGTAATAGTAGTGGTTTTAGTGGTATCAAGAGTAATCATATTAGTAGTAGTAGCAGTGGTAGTATAAGTGTGAGCAGCACAGAACAGCAAATGCACGCATCATCCCCCTCGACCACTGCTGCTGCTGCAGATGCAGGAGACCTATACTGACAATTGAGGGACTGTGTCTCTACCACTGCATATATTTATATATATATATATGTCAGACGTATGCGTCTATACAGTTGTATGTGCAGTTGTATATATATATATATATACACGAGTTATGAACATTTGTGTGCAAAATATATATATATATATATATATATATATATATATATATATATATGTCAGAAGTATGTGTCTATACCGGTGTATGTGCAGTTGTATATATATACATATATATACACGAGTTATGTGTGTGTATGTACGTATGTGTGTATTCTATTGTATGTAAATATGTAGGTATATATATGTTAGAAGTATGTGTCTATACCGTTGATGTATATTTGTATATGCATAAACACATATACATATATTTGTGTATACGTCGGAAGAACTGGTGTATACCATTGTATGAGTATAAAAATACATGTGGAGGGAGACTAAGGCGAACAGAAAAAATAGAAGCAGTCGATATGTTGAACTGACTAGTACAACCGTCCGTAAGACGAGAGAGAGAGACAGAGAAGAAGAGAACTAGAGAGGAGATTTTCTGACGTAGTATGCGTACTAGTGAGGCACACCGACGCCAACAGCGGAAATAGACCACATCGTCTATCATACAGCAGCAACAGTCAGACCATACGAAAGCACTTCCATTAATACACTACATAATGACGAAAGACATCAACATGAATATGGCTGTAGACGCCGAAAGAACAATAGTAAAGAATATAACCACACCGTCTATCATACAAAAGCAACAATCAGGAAGTAAGACCACATATATATATATATATGTATATACATATATATATGCGGTGTATGGATGAAAGTACCTGCAGTGTCCGATCTGGCTATAGGGTCGGCACTGGAGGTCGGTATATACATTAATGCCCTATATTACTATGGAAGATATACATATATATATATATATATAAATATATATATATTTATATAAATAAATATATATATATATAAATATATAGATATATATAAGTCGAAGTCGGTATATCCATTAATGCCGTATATTACTATAAACGATATATATATATATATTTATATACAGATATATATATATTTATATATAGATATATATATATATATATATCTATATGTGGAAGTCGGTATATACATTAATGCCGTATATTACTATATATAATATATTTATATATTTATTCATATATATATATTACTATGAACGATATATATATATATAAGTCGGTATATACATTAATGCAGTATATTACTATATATAACTTATTTATATATTTTTGCATATATATATTACTACGAACGATATATATATATATATATATATATATGTGGAAGTCGGTATATACATTAATGCCATATATTACTATGAAAGATATTTTTATGTGTATGTGAAAGTCGGTATATACATTAATGCCGTACATTACTATGAACGATATATATATATATATAGATATAGATATATATATATATTTATATATATGTGGAAGTCGGTATCTACATTAATGCCGTATATCTACGAACGATATATACATATATACAGATATATATATATATTTATATATATGTGGTAGTCGGTATATACATTAATGCCGTATATTACTATGGAATATATATATATATATATATACATATATTTATATATATATATATATATGTATATATATATATATAGATATATATATATATATATATGTGGAAGTAGGTATCTACATTAATG
>NW_026699419.1:0-40776 GCF_030435755.1 Ochotona princeps
TCCACATTCACAGGCAACTTCAGCGCCACAGCCGTTTTCAGATAGCCCTCAATGCAAAGGATCTAGATGCAAATGTTGGTGTGAGAGCTAATTCAATCAAGGAAACACTGCATGTTGGTGAAGGGCATATTGAAGAAGGATCAGCCGAGTGGTTCTTGTGGGAGAACAACTCCATTTGGCTCACTAACTTCACACACCATCAGGCTTCCAAGCAGCTCTCAAGGAAACTCAGTTTTCACACTCTATGCTTAGTGCCCTTTGAGTGCCTAGGACTGAAATGAAGCTTGGTGAGCATCCCACACAAACGAATGCTCCACATGCGAGTTTCACATGCAACCAACTCCACATTCACAGGCAACTTCAGCGCCACAGCCGTTTTCAGATAGCCCTCAATGCAAAGGCTCTAGACGCAAATATTGGTGTGAGAGCTAATTCAATCAAGGAAAAACTGCATGTTAGTGAAAGGCATATTGAAGAAGGATCAGCTGAGTGCTTCTTGTGGGAGAACAACTCCATTTGGCTCACTAACTTCACACACCATCAGGCTTCCAAGCAGCTCTCAAGGAAACTCAGTTTTCACACTCTGTGCTTAGTGCCCTTTGAGTGCCTAGGACTGAAATGAAGCTGGTAGAGCATCCCACACAAACGAATGCTCCACATGCGGGTTTCACATGCCACCAACTCCACATTCACAGGCAACTTCAGCGCCACAGCCGTTTTCAGATAGCCCTCAATGCAAAGGCTCTAGACGCAAATATTGGTGTGAGAGCTAATTCAATCAAGGAAACACTGTATGTTTCTGAAGGGCATACGGAAGAAGGATCAGCCGAGTGGTTCTTGTGGGAGAACAACTCCATTTGGCTCACTAACTTCACACACCATCAGGCTTCCAAGCAGCTCTCAAGGAAACTCAGTTTTCACACTCTATGCTTAGTGCCCTTTGAGTGCCTAGGACTGAAATGAAGCTTGGTGAGCATCCCACACAAACGAATGCTCCACATGCGGGTTACACATGCCACCAACTCCACATTCACAGGCAACTTCAGCGCCACAGCTGTTTTCAGATAGCCCTCAATGCAAAGGCTCTAGACGCAAATATTGGTGTGAGAGCTAATTCAATCAAGGAAACACTGCATGTTGGTGAAGGGCATATTGAAGAAGGATCAGCCGAGTGGTTCTTATGGGAGAACAACTCCATTTGGCTCACTAACTTCACACACCATCAGGCTTCCAAGCAGCTCTCAAGGAAACTCAGTTTTCACACTCTATGCTTAGTGCCCTTTGAGTGCATTATCTAGGAATGAACCTGGTAGAGCATCCCACACAAACGAATGCTGCACATGCGGGTTTCACATGCCACCAACTCCACATTCACAGGCAACTTCAGCGCCACAGCCGTTTTCAGATAGCCCTCAATGCAAAGGATCTAGATGCAAATAATGGTGTGAGAGCTAATTCAATCAAGGAAACACTGCATGTTGGTGAAGGGCATATTGAAGAAGGATCAACCGAGTGGTTCTTGTGGGTGAACAACTCCATTTGGCTCACTAACTTCACACACCATCAGGCTTCCAAGCAGCTCTCAAGGAAACTCAGTTTTCACACTCTATGCTTAGTGCCCGTTGAGTGCCTAGGACTGAAATGAAGCTTGGTGAGCATCCCACACAAACGAATGCTCCACATGCGGGTTTCACATGCCACCAACTGCACATTCACAGGCAACTTCAGCGCCACAGCCGTTTTCAGATAGCCCTCAATGCAAAGGCTCTAGACGCAAATATTGGTGTGAGAGCTAATTCAATCAAGGAAACACTGCATGTTGGTGAAGGGCATATTGAAGAAGGATCAGCCGAGTGGTTCTTCTGGGAGAACAACTCCATTTGGCTCACTAACTTCACACACCATCAGGCTTCCAAGCAGCTCTCAAGGAAACTCAGTTTTCACACTCTATGCTTAGTGCCCTTTGAGTGCATTATCTAGGAATGAACCTGGTAGAGCATCCCACACAAACGAATGCTGCACATGCGGGTTTCACATGCCACCAACTCCACATTCACAGGCAACTTCAGCGCCACAGCCGTTTTCAGATAGCCCTCAATGCAAAGGATCTAGATGCAAATGTTGGTGTGAGAGCTAATTCAATCAAGGAAACACTGCATGTTAGTGAAAGGCATATTGAAGAAGGATCAGCTGAGTGCTTCTTGTGGGAGAACAACTCCATTTGGCTCACTAACTTCACACACCATCAGGCTTCCAAGCACCTCTCAAGGAAACTCAGTTTTCACACTCTGTGCTTAGTGCCCTTTGAGTGCCTAGGACTGAAATGAAGCTGGTAGAGCATCCCACACAAACGAATGCTCCACATGCGGGTTTCACATGCCACCAACTCCACATTCACAGGCAACTTCAGCGCCACAGCCGTTTTCAGATAGCCCTCAATGCAAAGGATCTAGATGCAAATGTTGGTGTGAGAGCTAATTCAATCAAGGAAACACTGCATGTTAGTGAAAGGCATATTGAAGAAGGATCAGCTGAGTGCTTCTTGTGGGAGAACAACTCCATTTGGCTCACTAACTTCACACACCATCAGGCTTCCAAGCAGCTCTCAAGGAAACTCAGTTTTCACACTCTATGCTTAGTGCCCTTTGAGTGCCTAGGACTGAAATGAAGCTGGTAGAGCATCCCACACAAACGAATGCTCCACATGCGGGTTTCACATGCCACCAACTCCACATTCACAGGCAACTTCAGCGCCACAGCCGTTTTCAGATAGCCCTCAATGCAAAGGCTCTAGACGCAAATATTGGTGTGAGAGCTAATTCAATCAAGGAAACACTGCATGTTGGTGAAGGGCATATTGAAGAAGGATCAGCCGAGTGGTTCTTGTGGGAGAACAACTCCATTTGGCTCACTAACTTCACACACCATCAGGCTTCCAAGCAGCTCTCAAGGAAACTCAGTTTTCACACTCTATGCTTAGTGCCCTTTGAGTGCATTATCTAGGAATGAACCTGGTAGAGCATCCCACACAAACGAATGCTCCACATGCGGGTTTCACATGCCACCAACTCCACATTCACAGGCAACTTCAGCGCCACAGCCGTTTTCAGATAGCCCTCAATGCAAAGGCTCTAGACGCAAATATTGGTGTGAGAGCTAATTCAATCAAGGAAACACTGCATGTTGGTGAAGGGCATATTGAAGAAGGATCAGCCGAGTGGTTCTTGTGGGAGAACAACTCCATTTGGCTCACTAACTTCCCACACCATCAGGCTTCCAAGCACCTCTCAAGGAAACTCAGTTTTCACACTCTATGCTTAGTGCCCTTTGAGTGCATTATCTAGGAATGAACCTGGTAGAGCATCCCACACAAACGAATGCTCCACATGCGGGTTTCACATGCCACCAACTCCACATTCACAGGCAACTTCAGTGCCACAGCCGTTTTCAGATAGCCCTCAATGCAAAGGCTCTAGACGCAAATATTGGTGTGAGAGCTAATTCAATCAAGGAGACTGCATGTTGGTGAAGGGCATATTGAAGAAGGATCAGCCGAGTGGTTCTTGTGGGAGAACAACTCCATTTGGCTCACTAACTTCACACACCATCAGGCTTCCAAGCAGCTCTCAAGGAAACTCAGTTTTCACACTCTATGCTTAGTGCCCTTTGAGTGCATTATCTAGGAATGAACCTGGTAGAGCATCCCACACAAACGAATGCTCCACATGCGGGTTTCACATGCCACCAACTCCACATTCACAGGCAACTTCAGTGCCACAGCCGTTTTCAGATAGCCCTCAATGCAAAGGCTCTAGACGCAAATATTGGTGTGAGAGCTAATTCAAACAAGGAAACACTGCATGTTAGTGAAGGGCATATTGAAGAAGGATCAGCCGAGTGGTTCTTGTGGGAGAACAACTCCATTTGGCTCACTAACTTCACACACCATCAGGCTTCCAAGCAGCTCTCAAGGAAACTCAGTTTTCACACTCTATGCTTAGTGCCCTTTGAGTGCCTAGGAATGAAATGAAGCTTGGTGAGCATCCCACACAAACCAATGCTCCACATGCGGGTTTCACATGCCACCAACTCCACATTCACAGGCAACTTCAGCGCCACAGCCGTTTTCAGATAGCCCTCAATGCAAAGGCTCTAGACGCAAATATTGGTGTGAGAGCTAATTCAATCAAGGAAACACTGCATGTTGGTGAAGGGCATATTGAAGAAGGATCAACCGAGTGGTTCTTGTGGGAGAACAACTCCATTTGGCTCACTAACTTCACACACCATCAGGCTTCCAAGCAGCTCTCAAGGAAACTCAGTTTTCACACTCTATGCTTAGTGCCCGTTGAGTGCCTAGGACTGAAATGAAGCTTGGTGAGCATCCCACACAAACGAATGCTCCACATGCGGGTTTCACATGCCACCAACTCCACATTCACAGGCAACTTCAGCGCCACAGCCGTTTTCAGATAGCCCTCAATGCAAAGGCTCTAGACGCAAATATTGGTGTGAGAGCTAATTCAATCAAGGAAACACTGCATGTTGGTGAAGGGCATATTGAAGAAGGATCAGCCGAGTGGTTCTTATGGGAGAACAACTCCATTTGGCTCACTAACTTCACACACCATCAGGCTTCCAAGCAGCTCTCAAGGAAACTCAGTTTTCACACTCTATGCTTAGTGCCCTTTGAGTGCATTATCTAGGAATGAACCTGGTAGAGCATCCCACACAAACGAATGCTGCACATGCGGGTTTCACATGCCACCAACTCCACATTCACAGGCAACTTCAGCGCCACAGCCGTTTTCAGATAGCCCTCAATGCAAAGGATCTAGATGCAAATGTTGGTGTGAGAGCTAATTCAATCAAGGAAACACTGCATGTTGGTGAAGGGCATATTGAAGAAGGATCAACCGAGTGGTTCTTGTGGGTGAACAACTCCATTTGGCTCACTAACTTCACACACCATCAGGCTTCCAAGCAGCTCTCAAGGAAACTCAGTTTTCACACTCTATGCTTAGTGCCGTTTGAGTGCCTAGTTCTGAAATGAAGCTTGGTGAGCATCCCACACAAACGAATGCTCCACATGCGAGTTTCACATGCAACCAACTCCACATTCACAGGCAACTTCAGCGCCACAGCCGTTTTCAGATAGCCCTCAATGCAAAGGCTCTAGACGCAAATATTGGTGTGAGAGCTAATTCAATCAAGGAAACACTGCATGTTAGTGAAAGGCATATTGAAGAAGGATCAGCTGAGTGCTTCTTGTGGGAGAACAACTCCATTTGGCTCACTAACTTCACACACCATCAGGCTTCCAAGCAGCTCTCAAGGAAACTCAGTTTTCACACTCTGTGCTTAGTGCCCTTTGAGTGCCTAGGACTGAAATGAAGCTGGTAGAGCATCCCACACAAACGAATGCTCCACATGCGGGTTTCACATGCCACCAACTCCACATTCACAGGCAACTTCAGCGCCACAGCCGTTTTCAGATAGCCCTCAATGCAAAGGCTCTAGACGCAAATATTGGTGTGAGAGCTAATTCAATCAAGGAAACACTGCATGTTTCTGAAGGGCATACTGAAGAAGGATCAGCCGAGTGGTTCTTGTGGGAGAACAACTCCATTTGGCTCACTAACTTCACACACCATCAGGCTTCCAAGCAGCTCTCAAGGAAACTCAGTTTTCACACTCTATGCTTAGTGCCCTTTGAGTGCCTAGGACTGAAATGAAGCTTGGTGAGCATCCCACACAAACGAATGCTCCACATGCGGGTTACACATGCCAACAACTCCACATTCACAGGCAACTTCAGCGCCACAGCTGTTTTCAGATAGCCCTCAATGCAAAGGCTCTAGACGCAAATATTGGTGTGAGAGCTAATTCAATCAAGGAAACACTGCATGTTGGTGAAGGGCATATTGAAGAAGGATCAGCCGAGTGGTTCTTATGGGAGAACAACTCCATTTGGCTCACTAACTTCACACACCATCAGGCTTCCAAGCAGCTCTCAAGGAAACTCAGTTTTCACACTCTATGCTTAGTGCCCTTTGAGTGCATTATCTAGGAATGAACCTGGTAGAGCATCCCACACAAACGAATGCTGCACATGCGGGTTTCACATGCCACCAACTCCACATTCACAGGCAACTTCAGCGCCACAGCCGTTTTCAGATAGCCCTCAATGCAAAGGATCTAGATGCAAATATTGGTGTGAGAGCTAATTCAATCAAGGAAACACTGCATGTTGGTGAAGGGCATATTGAAGAAGGATCAACCGAGTGGTTCTTGTGGGTGAACAACTCCATTTGGCTCACTAACTTCACACACCATCAGGCTTCCAAGCAGCTCTCAAGGAAACTCAGTTTTCACACTCTATGCTTAGTGCCGTTTGAGTGCCTAGGACTGAAATGAAGCTTGGTGAGCATCCCACACAAACGAATGCTCCACATGCGAGTTTCACATGCAACCAACTCCACATTCACAGGCAACTTCAGCGCCACAGCCGTTTTCAGATAGCCCTCAATGCAAAGGCTCTAGACGCAAATATTGGTGTGAGAGCTAATTCAATCAAGGAAACACTGCATGTTGGTGAAGGGCATATTGAAGAAGGATCAACCGAGTGGTTCTTGTGGGAGAACAACTCCATTTGGCTCACTAACTTCACACACCATCAGGCTTCCAAGCAGCTCTCAAGGAAACTCAGTTTTCACACTCTATGCTTAGTGCCCGTTGAGTGCCTAGGACTGAAATGAAGCTTGGTGAGCATCCCACACAAACGAATGCTCCACATGCGGGTTTCACATGCCACCAACTGCACATTCACAGGCAACTTCAGCGCCACAGCCGTTTTCAGATAGCCCTCAATGCAAAGGCTCTAGACGCAAATATGGGTGTGAGAGCTAATTCAATCAAGGAAACACTGCATGTTGGTGAAGGGCATATTGAAGAAGGATCAGCCGAGTGGTTCTTATGGGAGAACAACTCCATTTGGCTCACTAACTTCACACACCATCAGGCTTCCAAGCAGCTCTCAAGGAAACTCAGTTTTCACACTCTATGCTTAGTGCCCTTTGAGTGCATTATCTAGGAATGAACCTGGTAGAGCATCCCACACAAACGAATGCTGCACATGCGGGTTTCACATGCCACCAACTCCACATTCACAGGCAACTTCAGCGCCACAGCCGTTTTCAGATAGCCCTCAATGCAAAGGATCTAGATGCAAATGTTGGTGTGAGAGCTAATTCAATCAAGGAAACACTGCATGTTGGTGAAGGGCATATTGAAGAAGGATCAACCGAGTGGTTCTTGTGGGTGAACAACTCCATTTGGCTCACTAACTTCACACACCATCAGGCTTCCAAGCAGCTCTCAAGGAAACTCAGTTTTCACACTCTATGCTTAGTGCCGTTTGAGTGCCTAGGACTGAAATGAAGCTTGGTGAGCATCCCACACAAACGAATGCTCCACATGCGAGTTTCACATGCAACCAACTCCACATTCACAGGCAACTTCAGCGCCACAGCCGTTTTCAGATAGCCCTCAATGCAAAGGCTCTAGACGCAAATATTGGTGTGAGAGCTAATTCAATCAAGGAAACACTGCACGTTAGTGAAAGGCATATTGAAGAAGGATCAGCTGAGTGCTTCTTGTGGGAGAACAACTCCATTTGGCTCACTAACTTCACACACCATCAGGCTTCCAAGCAGCTCTCAAGGAAACTCAGTTTTCACACTCTGTGCTTAGTGCCCTTTGAGTGCCTAGGACTGAAATGAAGCTGGTAGAGCATCCCACACAAACGAATGCTCCACATGCGGGTTTCACATGCCACCAACTCCACATTCACAGGCAACTTCAGCGCCACAGCCGTTTTCAGATAGCCCTCAATGCAAAGGCTCTAGACGCAAATATTGGTGTGAGAGCTAATTCAATCAAGGAAACACTGCATGTTTCTGAAGGGCATACTGAAGAAGGATCAGCCGAGTGGTTCTTGTGGGAGAACAACTCCATTTGGCTCACTAACTTCACACACCATCAGGCTTCCAAGCAGCTCTCAAGGAAACTCAGTTTTCACACTCTATGCTTAGTGCCCTTTGAGTGCCTAGGACTGAAATGAAGCTTGGTGAGCATCCCACACAAACGAATGCTCCACATGCGGGTTACACATGCCACCAACTCCACATTCACAGGCAACTTCAGCGCCACAGCTGTTTTCAGATAGCCCTCAATGCAAAGGCTCTAGACGCAAATATTGGTGTGAGAGCTAATTCAATCAAGGAAACACTGCATGTTGGTGAAGGGCATATTGAAGAAGGATCAGCCGAGTGGTTCTTATGGGAGAACAACTCCATTTGGCTCACTAACTTCACACACCATCAGGCTTCCAAGCAGCTCTCAAGGAAACTCAGTTTTCACACTCTATGCTTAGTGCCCTTTGAGTGCATTATCTAGGAATGAACCTGGTAGAGCATCCCACACAAACGAATGCTGCACATGCGGGTTTCACATGCCACCAACTCCACATTCACAGGCAACTTCAGCGCCACAGCCGTTTTCAGATAGCCCTCAATGCAAAGGATTTAGATGCAAATATTGGTGTGAGAGCTAATTCAATCAAGGAAACACTGCATGTTGGTGAAGGGCATATTGAAGAAGGATCAACCGAGTGGTTCTTGTGGGTGAACAACTCCATTTGGCTCACTAACTTCACACACCATCAGGCTTCCAAGCAGCTCTCAAGGAAACTCAGTTTTCACACTCTATGCTTAGTGCCGTTTGAGTGCCTAGGACTGAAATGAAGCTTGGTGAGCATCCCACACAAATGAATGCTCCACATGCGAGTTTCACATGCAACCAACTCCACATTCACAGGCAACTTCAGCGCCACAGCCGTTTTCAGATAGCCCTCAATGCAAAGGCTCTAGACGCAAATATGGGTGTGAGAGCTAATTCAATCAAGGAAACACTGCATGTTAGTGAAATGCATATTGAAGAAGGATCAGCCGAGTGGTTCTTGTGGGAGAACAACTCCATTTGGCTCACTAACTTCACACACCATCAGGCTTCCAAGCAGCTCTCAAGGAAACTCAGTTTTCACACTCTATGCTTAGTGCCCTTTGAGTGCCTAGGACTGAAATGAAGCTTGGTGAGCATCCCACACAAACGAATGCTCCACATGCGGGTTTCACATGCCACCAACTCCACATTCACAGGCAACTTCAGCGCCACAGCTGTTTTCAGATAGCCCTCAATGCAAAGGCTCTAGATGCAAATATTGGTGTGAGAGCTAATTCAATCAAGGAAACATTGCATGTTGGTGAAGGGCATATTGAAGAAGGATCAGCCGAGTGGTTCTTGTGGGAGAACAACTCCATTTGGCTCACTAACTTCACACACCATCAGGCTTCCAAGCAGCTCTCAAGGAAACTCAGTTTTCACACTCTATGCTTAGTGCCCTTTGAGTGCATTATCTAGGAATGAACCTGGTAGAGCATCCCACACAAACGAATGCTCCACATGCGGGTTTCACATGCCACCAACTCCACATTCACAACAACTTCAGCGCCACAATCGTTTTCAGGTAGCCCTCAATGCAAAGGCTCTAGACGCAAATATTGGTGTGAGAGCTAATTCAATCAAGGAAACAGTGCATGTTGGTGAAGGGCATATTGAAGAAGGATCGGCCGAGTGGTTCTTGTGGGAGAACAACTCCATTTGGCTCACTAACTTCACACACCATCAGGCTTCCAAGCAGCTCTCAAGGAAACTCGGTTTTCACACTCTATGCTTAGTGCCCTTTGAGTGCCTAGGACTGAAATGAAGCTTGGTGAGCAACCCACACAAACGAATGCTCCACATGCGGGTTTCACATGCCACCAACTCCACATTCACAGGCAACTTCAGCGCCACAGCCGTTTTCAGATAGCCCTCAATGTAAAGGCTCTAGAAGCAAATATTGGTGTGAGAGCTAATTCAATCAAGGAAACACTGCATGTTGGTGAAGGGCATATTGAAGAAGGATCAGCCGAGTGGTTCTTGTGGGAGAACAACTCCATTTGGCTCACTAACTTCACACACCATCAGGCTTCCAAGCAGCTCTCAAGGAAACTCAGTTTTCACACTCTATGCTTAGTGCCCTTTGAGTGCCTAGGACTGAAATGAAGCTTGGTGAGCATCCCACACAAACGAATGCTCCACATGCGGGTTTCACATGCAACCAGCTCCATATTCACAGGCAACTTCAGCGCCACAGCCGTTTTCAGATAGCGCTCAATGTAAAGGCTCTAGACGCAAATATTGGTGTGAGAGCTAATTCAATCAAGGAAACACTGCATGTTGGTGAAGGTCATATTGAAGAAGGATCAGCCGAGTGGTTCTTGTGGGAGAACAACTCCATTTGGCTCACTAACTTCACACACCATCAGGCTTCCAAGCAGCTCTCAAGGAAACTCAGTTTTCACACTCTATGCTTAGTGCCCTTTGAGTGCATTTTCTAGGAATGAACCTGGTAGAGCATCCCACACAAACGAATGCTCCACATGCGGGTTTCACATGCCACCAACTCCACATTCACAGGCAACTTCAGTGCCACAGCCGTTTTCAGATAGCCCTCAATGCAAAGGCTCTAGACGCAAATATTGGTGTGAGAGCTAATTCAATCAAGGAAACACTGCATGTTGGTGAAGGGCATACTGAAGAAGGATCAGCCGAGTGGTTCTTGTGGGAGAACAACTCCATTTGGCTCACTAACTTCACACACCATCAGGCTTCCAAGCAGCTCTCAAGGAAACTCAGTTTTCACACTCTATGCTTAGTGTCCTTTGAGTGCCTAGGACTGAAATGAAGCTTGGTGAGCATCCCACACAAACGAATGCTCCACATGCGGGTTTCACATGCAACCAACTCCACATTCACAGGCAACTTCAGCGCCACAGCCGTTTTCAGATAGCCCTCAATGCAAAGGCTCTAGACGCAAATATTGGTGTGAGAGCTAATTCAATCAAGGAAACACTGCATGTTAGTGAAAGGCATATTGAAGAAGGATCAGCCGAGTGGTTCTTGTGGGAGAACAACTCCATTTGGCTCACTAACTTCACACACCATCAGGCTTCCAAGCAGCTCTCAAGGAAACTCAGTTTTCACACTCTATGCTTAGTGCCCTTTGAGTGCCTAGGACTGAAATGATGCTTGGTCAGCATCCCACACAAACGAATGCTCCACATGCGGGTTTCACATGCCACCAACTCCACATTCACAGGCAACTTCAGCGCCACAGCCGTTTTCAGGTAGCCCTCAATGCAAAGGCTCTAGACGCAAATATGGGTGTGAGAGCTAATTCAATCAAGGAAACACTGCATGTTGGTGAAGGGCATATTGAAGAAGGATCGGTCGAGTGGTTCTTGTGGGAGAACAACTCCATTTGGCTCACTAACTTCACACACCATCAGGCTTCCAAGCAGCTCTCAAGGAAACTCAGTTTTCACACTCTATGCTTAGTGCCCTTTGAGTGAATTATCTAGGAATGAACCTGGTAGAGCATCCCACACAAACGAATGCTCCACATGCGGGTTTCACATGCCACCAACTCCACATTCACAGGCAACTTCAGCGCCACAGCCGTTTTCAGATAGCCCTCAATGCAAAGGATCCAGATGCAAATATTGGTGTGAGAGCTAATTCAATCAAGGAAACACTGCATGTTGGTGAAGGGCATATTGAAGAAGGATCAGCCGAGTGGTTCTTGTGGGAGAACAACTCCATTTGGCTCACTAACTTCACACACCATCAGGCTTCCAAGCAGCTCTCAAGGAAACTCAGTTTTCACACTCTATGCTTAGTGCCCTTTGAGTGCCTAGGACTGAAATGAAGCTTGGTGAGCATCCCACACAAACGAATGCTCCACATGCGGGTTTCACATGCAACCAGCTCCATATTCACAGGCAACTTCAGCGCCACAGCCGTTTTCAGATAGCGCTCAATGTAAAGGCTCTAGACGCAAATATTGGTGTGAGAGCTAATTCAATCAAGGAAACACTGCATGTTGGTGAAGGGCATATTGAAGAAGGATCAGCCGAGTGGTTCTTGTGGGAGAACAACTCCATTTGGCTCACTAACTTCACACACCATCAGGCTTCCAAGCAGCTCTCAAGGAAACTCAGTTTTCACACTCTATGCTTAGTGCCCTTTGAGTGCATTATCTAGGAATGAACCTGGTAGAGCATCCCACACAAAGGAATGCTCCACATGCGGGTTTCACATGCCACCAACTCCACATTCACAGGCAACTTCAGTGCCACAGCCGTTTTCAGATAGCCCTCAATGCAAAGGCTCTAGACGCAAATATTGGTGTGAGAGCTAATTCAATCAAGGAAACACTGCATGTTGGTGAAGGGCATACTGAAGAAGGATCAGCCGAGTGGTTCTTGTGGGAGAACAACTCCATTTGGCTCACTAACTTCACACACCATCAGGCTTCCAAGCAGCTCTCAAGGAAACTCAGTTTTCACACTCTATGCTTAGTGTCCTTTGAGTGCCTAGGACTGAAATGAAGCTTGGTGAGCATCCCACACAAACGAATGCTCCACATGCGGGTTTCACATGCAACCAACTCCACATTCACAGGCAACTTCAGCGCCACAGCCGTTTTCAGATAGCCCTCAATGCAAAGGCTCTAGACGCAAATATTGGTGTGAGAGCTAATTCAATCAAGGAAACACTGCATGTTGGTGAAGGACTATTGAAGAAGGATCAGCCGAGTGGTTCTTGTGGGAGAACAACTCCATTTGGCTCACTAACTTCACACACCATCAGGCTTCCAAGCAGCTCTCAAGGAAACTCAGTTTTCACACTCTATGCTTAGTGCCCTTTGAGTGCCTAGGACTGAAATGAAGCTTGGTGAGCATCCCACACAAACGAATGCTCACATGTGGCTTTCACCATGCAACCAACTCCACATTCACAGGCAACTTCAGCGCCACAGCCGTTTTCAGATAGCCCTCAATGCAAAGGCTCTAGACGCAAATATTGGTGTGAGAGCTAATTCAATCAAGGAAACACTGCATGTTAGTGAAAGGCATATTGAAGAAGGATCAGCCGAGTGGTTCTTGTGGGAGAACAACTCCATTTGGCTCACTAACTTCACACACCATCAGGCTTCCAAGCAGCTCTCAAGGAAACTCAGTTTTCACACTCTATGCTTAGTGCCCTTTGAGTGCCTAGGACTGAAATGATGCTTGGTCAGCATCCCACACAACGAATGCTCCACATGCGGGTTTCACATGCCACCAACTCACATTCACAGGCAACTTCAGCGCCACAGCCGTTTTCAGGTAGCCCTCAATGCAAAGGCTCTAGACGCAAATATTGGTGTGAGAGCTAATTCAATCAAGGAAACACTGCATGTTGGTGAAGGGCATATTGAAGAAGGATCAGCCGAGTGGTTCTTGTGGGAGAACAACTCCATTTGGCTCACTAACTTCACACACCATCAGGCTTCCAAGCAGCTCTCAAGGAAACTCAGTTTTCACACTCTATGCTTAGTGCCCTTTGAGTGCATTATCTAGGAATGAACCTGGTAGAGCATCCCACACAAACGAATGCTCCACATGCGGGTTTCACATGCCAACAACTGCACATTCACAGGCAACTTCAGCGCCACAGCCGTTTTCAGATAGCCCTCAATGCAAAGGATCCAGATGCAAATATTGGTGTGAGAGCTAATTCAATCAAGGAAACACTGCATGTTGGTGAAGGGCATATTGAAGAAGGATATGCCGAGTGGTTCTTGTGGGAGAACAACTCCATTTGGCTCACTAACTTCACACACCATCAGGCTTCCAAGCAGCTCTCAAGGAAACTCCGTTTTCACACTCTATGCTTAGTGCCCTTTGAGTGCCTAGGACTGAAATGAAGCTTGGTGAGCATCCCACACAAACGAATGCTCCACATGTGGCTTTCAAATGCCACCAACTCCACATTCACAGGCAACTTCAGCGCCACAGCCGTTTTCAGATAGCCCTCAATGCAAAGGCTCTAGACGCAAATATTGGTGTGAGAGCTAATTCAATCAAGGAAACACTGCATGTTGGTGAAAGGCATATTGAAGAAGGATCAGCCGAGTGGTTCTTGTGGGAGAACAACTCCATTTGGCTCACTAACTTCACACACCATCAGGCTTCCAAGCAGCTCTCAAGGAAACTCAGTTTTCACACTCTATGCTTAGTGCCCTTTGAGTGCATTATCTAGGAATGAACCTGATAGAGCATCCCACACAAACGAATGCTCCACATGCGGGTTTCACATGCCACCAACTCCACATTCACAGGCAACTTCAGCGCCACAGCCGCTTTCAGAAAGCCCTCAATGCAAAGGCTCTAGACGCAAATATTGATATGAGAGCTAATTCAATCAAGGAAACACTGCATGTTGGTGAAGGGCATATTGAAGAAGGATCAGCCGAGTGGTTCTTGTGGGAGAACAACTCCATTTGGCTCACTAACTTCACACACCATCAGGCTTCCAAGCAGCTCTCAAGGAAACTCAGTTTTCCTACTCTATGCTTAGTGCCCTTTGAGTTTCTAGGACTGAAATGAAGCTTGGTGAGCATCCCACACAAACGAATGCTCCACATGCGGGTTTCACATGCCACCAACTCCACATTCACAGGCAACTTCAGCGCCACAGCCGTTTTCAGATAGCCCTCAATGCAAAGGCTCTAGACGCAAATGTTGGTGTGAGAGCTAATTCAATCAAGGAAACACTGCATGTTGGTGAAGGGCATATTGAAGAAGGATCAGCCGAGTGGAGAACAACTCCATTTGGCTCACTAACTTCACACACCATCAGGCTTCCAAGCAGCTCTCAAGGAAACTCAGTTTTCACACTCTATGCTTAGTGCCCTTTGAGTGCCTAGGACTGAAATGAAGCTTGGTGAGCATCCCACACAAACGAATGCTCCACATGCGGGTTTCACATGCCACCAACTCCACATTCACAGGCAACTTCAGCGCCACAGCCGTTTTCAGATAGCCCTCAATGCAAAGGCTCTAGACGCAAATATTGGTGTGAGAGCTAATTCAATCAAGGAAACACTGCATGTTGGTGAAGGGCATATTGAAGAAGGATCAGCCGAGTGGTTCTTGTGGGAGAACAACTCCATTTGGCTCACTTACTTCACACACCATCAGGCTTCCAAGCAGCTCTCAAGGAAACTCAGTTTTCACACTCTATGCTTAGTGCCCTTTGAGTGCATTATCTAGGAATGAACCTGGTAGAGCATCCCACACAAACGAATGCTCCACATGCGGGTTTCACATGCCACCAACTCCACATTCACAGGCAACTTCAGCGCCACAGCCGTTTTCAGATAGCCCTCAATGTAAAGGCTCTAGAAGCAAATATTGGTGTGAGAGCTAATTCAATCAAGGAAACACTGCATGTTGGTGAAGGGCATATTGAAGAAGGATCAGCCGAGTGGTTCTTGTGGGAGAACAACTCCATTTGGCTCACTAACTTCACACACCATCGGGCTTCCAAGCAGCTCTCAAGGAAACTCAGTTTTCACACTCTATGCTTAGTGCCCTTTGAGTGCATTATCTAGGAATGAACCTGTTAGAGCATCCCACACAAACGAATGCTCCACATGCGGGTTTCACATGCCACCAACTCCACATTCACAGGCAACTTCAGTGCCACAGCCGTTTTCAGATAGCCCTCAATGCAAAGGCTCTAGACGCAAATATTGGTGTGAGAGCTAATTCAATCAAGGAAACACTGCATGTTGGTGAAGGGCATATTGAAGAAGGATCAGCCGAGTGGTTCTTGTGGGAGAACAACTCCATTTGGCTCACTAACTTCACACACCATCAGGCTTCCAAGCAGCTCTCAAGGAAACTCAGTTTTCACACTCTATGCTTAGTGCCCTTTGAGTGCCTAGGACTGAAATGAAGCTTGGTGAGCATCCCACACAAACGAATGCTCCACATGCGGGTTTCACATGCAACCAACTCCACATTGACAGGCAACTTCAGCGCCACAGCCGTTTTCAGATAACCCTCAATGCAAAGGCTCTAGACGCAAATATTGGTGTGAGAGCTAATTCAATCAAGGAAACACTGCATGTTGGTGCAGGGCATATTGAAGAAGGATCAGCCGAGTGGTTCTTGTGGGAGAACAACTCCATTTGGCTCACTAACTTCACACACCATCAGGCTTCCAAGCAGCTCTCAAGGAAACTCAGTTTTCACACTCTATGCTTAGTGCCCTTTGAGTGCATTATCTAGGAATGAACCTGGTAGAGCATCCCACACAAACGAATGCTCCACATGCGGGTTTCACATGCCACCAACTCCACATTCACAGGCAACTTCAGCGCCACAGCCGTTTTCAGATAGCCCTCAATGCAAAGGATCTAGATGCAAATATTGGTGTGAGAGCTAATTCAATCAAGGAAACACTGCATGTTGGTGAAGGGCATATTGAAGAAGGATCAGCCGAGTGGTTCTTGTGGGAGAACAACTCCATTTGGCTCACTAACTTCACACACCATCAGGCTTCCAAGCAGCTCTCAAGGAAACTCCGTTTTCACACTCTATGCTTAGTGCCCTTTGAGTGCCTAGGACTGAAATGAATCTTGGTGAGCATCCCACACAAACGAATGCTCCACATGCGGGTTTCACATGCCACCAACTCCACATTCACAGGCAACTTCAGCGCCACAGCCGTTTTCAGATAGCCCTCAATGCAAAGGCTCTAGATGCAAATATTGGAGTGAGAGCTAATTCAATCAAGGAAACACTGCATGTTGGTGAAGGGCATATTGAAGAAGGATCAGCCGAGTGGTTCTTGTGGGAGAACAACTCCATTTGGCTCACTAACTTCACACACCATCAGGCTTCCAAGCAGCTCTCAAGGAAACTCAGTTTTCACACTCTATGCTTAGTGCCCTTTGAGTGCCTAGGACTAAAATGAAGCTTGGTGAGCATCCCACACAAACGAATGCTCCACATGTGGCTTTCACATGCAACCAACTCCACATTCACAGGCAACTTCAGCGCCACAGCCGTTTTCAGATAGCCCTCAATGCAAAGGCTCTAGACGCAAATATTGGTGTGAGAGCTAATTCAATCAAGGAAACACTGCATGTTAGTGAAAGGCATATTGAAGAAGGATCAGCCGAGTGGTTCTTGTGGGAGAACAACTCCATTTGGCTCACTAACTTCACACACCATCAGGCTTCCAAGCAGCTCTCAAGGAAACTCAGTTTTCACACTCTATGCTTAGTGCCCTTTGAGTGCATTATCTGGGAATGAACCTGGTAGAGCATCCCACACAAACCAAAGCTCCACATGCGGGTTTCACATGCCACCAACTCCACATTCACAGGCAACTTCAGCGCCACAGCCGTTTTCAGAAAGCCCTCAATGCAAAGGCTCTAGACGCAAATATTGGTGTGAGAGCTAATTCAATCAAGGAAACACTGCATGTTGGTGAAGGGCATATTGAAGAAGGATCAGCCGAGTGGTTCTTGTGGGAGAACAACTCCATTTGGCTCACTAACTTCACACACCATCAGGCTTCCAAGCAGCTCTCAAGGAAACTCAGTTTTCACACTCTATGCTTAGTGCCCTTTGAGTGCCTAGGACTGAAATGAAGCTTTGTGAGCATCCCACACAAACGAATGCTCCACATGTGGCTTTCACATGCAACCAACTCCACATTCACAGGCAACTTCAGCGCCACAGCCGTTTTCAGATAGCCCTCAATGCAAAGGCTCTAGACGCAAATATTGGTGTGAGAGCTAATTCAATCAAGGAAACACTGCATGTTAGTGAAAGGAATATTGAAGAAGGATCAGCCGAGTGGTTCTTGTGGGAGAACAACTCCATTTGGCTCACTAACTTCACACACCATCAGGCTTCCAAGCAGCTCTCAAGGAAACTCAGTTTTCACACTCTATGCTTAGTCCCGTTGAGTGCATTATCTAGGAATGAACCTGTTAGAGCATACCACACAAACGAATGCTCCACATGCGGGTTTCACATGCCACCAACTCCACATTCACAGGCAACTTCAGCGCCACAGCCGTTTTCAGATAGCCCTCAAAGCAAAGGCTCTAGACGCAAATATTGGTGTGAGAGCTAATTCAATCAAGGAAACACTGCATGTTGGTGAAGGGCATATTGAAGAAAAATCAGCCGAGTGGTTCTTGTGGGAGAACAACTCCATTTGGCTCACTAACTTCACACACTATCAGGCTTCCAAGCAGCTCTCAAGGAAACTCAGTTTTCACACTCTATGCTTAGTGCCCTTTGAGTGCATTATCTAGGAATGAACCTGGTAGAGCATCCCACACAAACGAATGCTCCACATGCGGGTTTCACATGCCACCAACTCCACATTCACAGGCAACTTCAGCGCCACAGCCGTTTTCAGATAGCCCTCAATGTAAAGGCTCTAGAAGCAAATATTGGTGTGAGAGCTAATTCAATCAAGGAAACACTGCATGTTGGTGAAGGGCATATTGAAGAAGGATCAGCCGAGTGGTTCTTGTGGGAGAACTACTCCATTTGCCTCACTAACTTCACACACCATCAGGCTTCCAAGCAGCTCTCAAGGAAACTCAGTTTTCACACTCTATGCTTAGTGCCCTTTGAGTGCCTAGGACTGAAATGAAGCTTGGTGAGCATCCCACACAAACGAATGCTCCACATGCGGGTTTCACATGCCACCAACTCCACATTGACAGGCAACTTCAGCGCCACAGCCGTTTTCATATAACCCTCAATGCAAAGGCTCTAGACGCAAATATTGGTGTGAGAGCTAATTCAATCAAGGAAACACTGCATGTTGGTGAAGGGCATATTGAAGAAGGATCAGCCGAGTGGTTCTTGTGGGAGAACAACTCCATTTGGCTCACTAACTTCACACACCATCAGGCTTCCAAGCAGCTCTCAAGGAAACTCAGTTTTCACACTCTATGCTTAGGGCCCTTTGAGTGCATTATCTAGGAATGAACCTGGTAGAGCATCCCACACAAACGAATGCTCCACATGCGGGTTTCACATGCCACCAACTCCACATTCACAGGCAACTTCAGCGCCACAGCCGTTTTCAGATAGCCCTCAATGCAAAGGCTCTAGACGGAAATGTTGGTGTGAGAGCTAATTCAATCAAGGAAACACTGCATGTTGGTGAAGGGCATATTGAAGAAGGATCAGCCGAGTGGAGAACAACTCCATTTGGCTCACTAACTTCACACACCATCAGGCTTCCAAGCAGCTCTCAAGGAAACAGTTTTCACACTCTATGCTTAGTGCCCTTTGAGTGCATTATCTAGGAATGAACCTGGTAGAGCATCCCACACAAACGAATGCTCCACATGCGGGTTTCACATGCCACCAACTCCACATTCACAGGCAACTTCAGCGCCACAGCCGTTTTCAGATAGCCCTCAATGTAAAGGCTCTAGAAGCAAATATTGGTGTGAGAGCTAATTCAATCAAGGAAACACTGCATGTTGGTGAAGGGCATATTGAAGAAGGATCAGCCGAGTGGTTCTTGTGGGAGAACAACTCCATTTGCCTCACTAACTTCACACACCATCAGGCTTCCAAGCAGCTCTCAAGGAAACTCAGTTTTCACACTCTATGCTTAGTGCCCTTTGAGTGCATTATCTAGGAATGAACCTGGTAGAGCATCCCACACAAACGAATGCTCCACATGCGGGTTTCACATGCCACCAACTCCACATTCACAGGCAACTTCAGCGCCACAGCCGTTTTCAGATAGCCCTCAATGCAAAGGATCTAGATGCAAATATTGGTGTGAGAGCTAATTCAATCAAGGAAACACTGCATGTTGGTGAAGGGCATATTGAAGAAGGATCAGCCGAGTGGTTCTTGTGGGAGAACAACTCCATTTGGCTCACTAACTTCACACACCATCAGGCTTCCAAGCAGCTCTCAAGGAAACTCCGTTTTCACACTCTATGCTTAGTGCCCTTTGAGTGCCTAGGACTGAAATGAATCTTGGTGAGCATCCCACACAAACGAATGCTCCACATGCGGGTTTCACATGCCACCAACTCCACATTCACAGGCAACTTCAGCGCCACAGCCATTTTCAGATAGCCCTCAATGCAAAGGCTCTAGAAGCAAATATTGGTGTGAGAGCTAATTCAATCAAGGAAACACTGCATGTTGGTGAAGGGCATATTGAAGAAGGATCAGCCGAGTGGTTCTTGTGGGAGAACAACTCCATTTGGCTCACTAACTTCACACACCATCAGGCTTCCAAGCAGCTCTCAAGGAAACTCCGTTTTCACACTCTATGCTTAGTGCCCTTTGAGTGCCTAGGACTAAAATGAAGCTTGGTGAGCATCCCACACAAACGAATGCTCCACATGTGGCTTTCACATGCAACCAACTCCACATTCACAGGCAACTTCAGCGCCACAGCCGTTTTCAGATAGCCCTCAATGCAAAGGCTCTAGACGCAAATATTGGTGTGAGAGCTAATTCAATCAAGGAAACACTGCATGTTAGTGAAAGGCATATTGAAGAAGGATCAACCGAGTGGTTCTTGTGGGAGAACAACTCCATTTGGCTCACTAACTTCACACACCATCAGGCTTCCAAGCAGCTCTCAAGGAAACTCAGTTTTCACACTCTATGCTTAGTCCCCGTTGAGTGCATTTTCTAGGAATGAACCTGTTAGAGCATACCACACAAACGAATGCTCCACATGCGGGTTTCACATGCCACCAAATCCACATTCACAGGCAACTTCAGCGCCACAGCTGTTTTCAGATAGCCCTCAAAGCAAAGGCTCTAGACGCAAATATTGGTGTGAGAGCTAATTCAATCAAGGAAACACTGCATGTTGGTGAAGGGCATATTGAAGAAAAATCAGCCGAGTGGTTCTTGTGGGAGAACAACTCCATTTGGCTCACTAACTTCACACACCATCAGGCTTCCAAGCAGCTCTCAAGGAAACTCAGTTTTCACACTCTATGCTTAGTGCCCTTTGAGTGCATTATCTAGGAATGAACCTGGTAGAGCATCCCACACAAACGAATGCTCCACATGCGGGTTTCACATGCCACCAACTCCACATTCACAGGCAACTTCAGCGCCACAGCCGTTTTCAGATAGCCCTCAATGCAAAGGCTCTAGATGCAAATATTGGTGTGAGAGCTAATTCAATCAAGGAAACACTGCATGTTGGTGAAGGGCATATTGAAGAAGGATCAGCCGAGTGGTTCTTGTGGGAGAACAACTCCATTTGGCTCACTAACTTCACACACCATCAGGCTTCCAAGCAGCTCTCAAGGAAACTCAGTTTTCACACTCTATGCTTAGTGCCCTTTGAGTGCCTAGGACTAAAATGAAGCTTGGTGAGCATCCCACACAAACGAATGCTCCACATGTGGCTTTCACATGCAACCAACTCCACATTCACAGGCAACTTCAGCGCCACAGCCGTTTTCAGATAGCCCTCAATGCAAAGGCTCTAGACGCAAATATTGGTGTGAGAGCTAATTCAATCAAGGAAACACTGCATGTTAGTGAAAGGCATATTGAAGAAGGATCAGCCGAGTGGTTCTTGTGGGAGAACAACTCCATTTGCCTCACTAACTTCACACACCATCAGGCTTCCAAGCAGCTCTCAAGGAAACTCAGTTTTCACACTCTATGCTTAGTGCCCTTTGAGTGCATTATCTGGGAATGAACCTGGTAGAGCATCCCACACAAACCAAAGCTCCACATGCGGGTTTCACATGCCACCAACTCCACATTCACAGGCAACTTCAGCGCCACAGCCGTTTTCAGAAAGCCCTCAATGCAAAGGCTCTAGACGCAAATATTGGTGTGAGAGCTAATTCAATCAAGGAAACACTGCATGTTGGTGAAGGGCATATTGAAGAAGGATCAGCCGAGTGGTTCTTGTGGGAGAACAACTCCATTTGGCTCACTAACTTCACACACCATCAGGCTTCCAAGCAGCTCTCAAGGAAACTCAGTTTTCACACTCTATGCTTAGTGCCCTTTGAGTGCCTAGGACTGAAATGAAGCTTTGTGAGCATCCCACACAAACGAATGCTCCACATGTGGCTTTCACATGCAACCAACTCCACATTCACAGGCAACTTCAGCGCCACAGCCGTTTTCAGATAGCCCTCAATGCAAAGGCTCTAGACGCAAATATTGGTGTGAGAGCTAATTCAATCAAGGAAACACTGCATGTTAGTGAAAGGAATATTGAAGAAGGATCAGCCGAGTGGTTCTTGTGGGAGAACAACTCCATTTGGCTCACTAACTTCACACACCATCAGGCTTCCAAGCAGCTCTCAAGGAAACTCAGTTTTCACACTCTATGCTTAGTCCCGTTGAGTGCATTATCTAGGAATGAACCTGTTAGAGCATACCACACAAACGAATGCTCCACATGCGGGTTTCACATGCCACCAACTCCACATTCACAGGCAACTTCAGCGCCACAGCCGTTTTCAGATAGCCCTCAAAGCAAAGGCTCTAGACGCAAATATTGGTGTGAGAGCTAATTCAATCAAGGAAACACTGCATGTTGGTGAAGGGCATATTGAAGAAAAATCAGCCGAGTGGTTCTTGTGGGAGAACAACTCCATTTGGCTCACTAACTTCACACACTATCAGGCTTCCAAGCAGCTCTCAAGGAAACTCAGTTTTCACACTCTATGCTTAGTGCCCTTTGAGTGCATTATCTAGGAATGAACCTGGTAGAGCATCCCACACAAACGAATGCTCCACATGCGGGTTTCACATGCCACCAACTCCACATTCACAGGCAACTTCAGCGCCACAGCCGTTTTCAGATAGCCCTCAATGTAAAGGCTCTAGAAGCAAATATTGGTGTGAGAGCTAATTCAATCAAGGAAACACTGCATGTTGGTGAAGGGCATATTGAAGAAGGATCAGCCGAGTGGTTCTTGTGGGAGAACTACTCCATTTGCCTCACTAACTTCACACACCATCAGGCTTCCAAGCAGCTCTCAAGGAAACTCAGTTTTCACACTCTATGCTTAGTGCCCTTTGAGTGCCTAGGACTGAAATGAAGCTTGGTGAGCATCCCACACAAACGAATGCTCCACATGCGGGTTTCACATGCCACCAACTCCACATTGACAGGCAACTTCAGCGCCACAGCCGTTTTCATATAACCCTCAATGCAAAGGCTCTAGACGCAAATATTGGTGTGAGAGCTAATTCAATCAAGGAAACACTGCATGTTGGTGAAGGGCATATTGAAGAAGGATCAGCCGAGTGGTTCTTGTGGGAGAACAACTCCATTTGGCTCACTAACTTCACACACCATCAGGCTTCCAAGCAGCTCTCAAGGAAACTCAGTTTTCACACTCTATGCTTAGGGCCCTTTGAGTGCATTATCTAGGAATGAACCTGGTAGAGCATCCCACACAAACGAATGCTCCACATGCGGGTTTCACATGCCACCAACTCCACATTCACAGGCAACTTCAGCGCCACAGCCGTTTTCAGATAGCCCTCAATGCAAAGGCTCTAGACGGAAATGTTGGTGTGAGAGCTAATTCAATCAAGGAAACACTGCATGTTGGTGAAGGGCATATTGAAGAAGGATCAGCCGAGTGGAGAACAACTCCATTTGGCTCACTAACTTCACACACCATCAGGCTTCCAAGCAGCTCTCAAGGAAACTCAGTTTTCACACTCTATGCTTAGTGCCCTTTGAGTGCATTATCTAGGAATGAACCTGGTAGAGCATCCCACACAAACGAATGCTCCACATGCGCGTTTCACATGCCACCAACTCCACATTCACAGGCAACTTCAGCGCCACAGCCGTTTTCAGATAGCCCTCAATGTAAAGGCTCTAGAAGCAAATATTGGTGTGAGAGCTAATTCAATCAAGGAAACACTGCATGTTGGTGAAGGGCATATTGAAGAAGGATCAGCCGAGTGGTTCTTGTGGGAGAACAACTCCATTTGCCTCACTAACTTCACACACCATCAGGCTTCCAAGCAGCTCTCAAGGAAACTCAGTTTTCACACTCTATGCTTAGTGCCCTTTGAGTGCATTATCTAGGAATGAACCTGGTAGAGCATCCCACACAAACGAATGCTCCACATGCGGGTTTCACATGCCACCAACTCCACATTCACAGGCAACTTCAGCGCCACAGCCGTTTTCAGATAGCCCTCAATGCAAAGGATCTAGATGCAAATATTGGTGTGAGAGCTAATTCAATCAAGGAAACACTGCATGTTGGTGAAGGGCATATTGAAGAAGGATCAGCCGAGTGGTTCTTGTGGGAGAACAACTCCATTTGGCTCACTAACTTCACACACCATCAGGCTTCCAAGCAGCTCTCAAGGAAACTCCGTTTTCACACTCTATGCTTAGTGCCCTTTGAGTGCCTAGGACTGAAATGAATCTTGGTGAGCATCCCACACAAACGAATGCTCCACATGAGGGTTTCACATGCCACCAACTCCACATTCACAGGCAACTTCAGCGCCACAGCCGTTTTCAGATAGCCCTCAATGCAAAGGCTCTAGAAGCAAATATTGGTGTGAGAGCTAATTCAATCAAGGAAACACTGCATGTTGGTGAAGGGCATATTGAAGAAGGATCAGCCGAGTGGTTCTTGTGGGAGAACAACTCCATTTGGCTCACTAACTTCACACACCATCAGGCTTCCAAGCAGCTCTCAAGGAAACTCCGTTTTCACACTCTATGCTTAGTGCCCTTTGAGTGCCTAGGACTAAAATGAAGCTTGGTGAGCATCCCACACAAACGAATGCTCCACATGTGGCTTTCACATGCAACCAACTCCACATTCACAGGCAACTTCAGCGCCACAGCCGTTTTCAGATAGCCCTCAATGCAAAGGCTCTAGACGCAAATATTGGTGTGAGAGCTAATTCAATCAAGGAAACACTGCATGTTAGTGAAAGGCATATTGAAGAAGGATCAGCCGAGTGGTTCTTGTGGGAGAACAACTCCATTTGGCTCACTAACTTCACACACCATCAGGCTTCCAAGCAGCTCTCAAGGAAACTCAGTTTTCACACTCTATGCTTAGTCCCCGTTGAGTGCATTTTCTAGGAATTAACCTGTTAGAGCATACCACACAAACGAATGCTCCACATGCGGGTTTCACATGCCACCAAATCCACATTCACAGGCAACTTCAGCGCCACAGCTGTTTTCAGATAGCCCTCAAAGCAAAGGCTCTAGACGCAAATATTGGTGTGAGAGCTAATTCAATCAAGGAAACACTGCATGTTGGTGAAGGGCATATTGAAGAAAAATCAGCCGAGTGGTTCTTGTGGGAGAACAACTCCATTTGGCTCACTAACTTCACACACCATCAGGCTTCCAAGCAGCTCTCAAGGAAACTCAGTTTTCACACTCTATGCTTAGTGCCCTTTGAGTGCATTATCTAGGAATGAACCTGGTAGAGCATCCCACACAAACGAATGCTCCACATGCGGGTTTCACATGCCACCAACTCCACATTCACAGGCAACTTCAGCGCCACAGCCGTTTTCAGATAGCCCTCAATGCAAAGGCTCTAGATGCAAATATTGGTGTGAGAGCTAATTCAATCAAGGAAACACTGCATGTTGGTGAAGGGCATATTGAAGAAGGATCAGCCGAGTGGTTCTTGTGGGAGAACAACTCCATTTGGCTCACTAACTTCACACACCATCAGGCTTCCAAGCAGCTCTCAAGGAAACTCAGTTTTCACACTCTATGCTTAGTGCCCTTTGAGTGCCTAGGACTAAAATGAAGCTTGGTGAGCATCCCACACAAACGAATGCTCCACATGTGGCTTTCACATGCAACCAACTCCACATTCACAGGCAACTTCAGCGCCACAGCCGTTTTCAGATAGCCCTCAATGCAAAGGCTCTAGACGCAAATATTGGTGTGAGAGCTAATTCAATCAAGGAAACACTGCATGTTAGTGAAAGGCATATTGAAGAAGGATCAGCCGAGTGGTTCTTGTGGGAGAACAACTCCATTTGGCTCACTAACTTCACACACCATCAGGCTTCCAAGCAGCTCTCAAGGGAACTCAGTTTTCACACTCTATGCTTAGTGCCCTTTGAGTGCATTATCTGGGAATGAACCTGGTAGAGCATCCCACACAAACCAAAGCTCCACATGCGGGTTTCACATGCCACCAACTCCACATTCACAGGCAACTTCAGCGCCACAGCCGTTTTCAGAAAGCCCTCAATGCAAAGGCTCTAGACGCAAATATTGGTGTGAGAGCTAATTCAATCAAGGAAACACTGCATGTTGGTGAAGGGCATATTGAAGAAGGATCAGCCGAGTGGTTCTTGTGGGAGAACAACTCCATTTGGCTCACTAACTTCACACACCATCAGGCTTCCAAGCAGCTCTCAAGGAAACTCAGTTTTCACACTCTATGCTTAGTGCCCTTTGAGTGCCTAGGACTGAAATGAAGCTTTGTGAGCATCCCACACAAACGAATGCTCCACATGTGGCTTTCACATGCAACCAACTCCACATTCACAGGCAACTTCAGCGCCACAGCCGTTTTCAGATAGCCCTCAATGCAAAGGCTCTAGACGCAAATATTGGTGTGAGAGCTAATTCAATCAAGGAAACACTGCATGTTAGTGAAAGGAATATTGAAGAAGGATCAGCCGAGTGGTTCTTGTGGGAGAACAACTCCATTTGGCTCACTAACTTCACACACAATCAGGCTTCCAAGCAGCTCTCAAGGAAACTCAGTTTTCACACTCTATGCTTAGTCCCGTTGAGTGCATTATCTAGGAATGAACCTGTTAGAGCATACCACACAAACGAATGCTCCACATGCGGGTTTCACATGCCACCAACTCCACATTCACAGGCAACTTCAGCGCCACAGCCGTTTTCAGATAGCCCTCAAGCAAAGGCTCTAGACGCAAATATTGGTGTGAGAGCTAATTCAATCAAGGAAACACTGCATGTTGGTGAAGGGCATATTGAAGAAAAATCAGCCGAGTGGTTCTTGTGGGAGAACAACTCCATTTGCCTCACTAACTTCACACACCATCAGGCTTCAAGCAGCTCTCAAGGAAACTCAGTTTTTCACACTCTATGCTTAGTGCCCTTGAGTGCATTATCTAGGAATGAACCTGGTAGAGCATCCACACAAACGAATGCTCCACATGCGGGTTTCACATGCCACCAACTCCACATTCACAGGCAACTTCAGCGCCACAGCCGTTTTCAGATAGCCCTCAATGTAAAGGCTCTAGAAGCAAATATTGGTGTGAGAGCTAATTCAATCAAGGAAACACTGCATGTTGGTGAAGGGCATATTGAAGAAGGATCAGCCGAGTGGTCTTGTGGGAGAACTACTCCATTTGCCTCACTAACTTCACACACCATCAGGCTTCCAAGCAGCTCTCAAGGAAACTCAGTTTTCACACTCTATGCTTAGTGCCCTTTGAGTGCCTAGACTGAAATGAAGCTTGTGAGCATCCCACACAAACGAATGCTCCACATGCGGGTTTTCACATGCCACCAACTCCACATTGACAGGCAACTTCAGCGCCACAGCCGTTTCATATAACCCTCAATGCAAAGGCTCTAGACGCAAATATTGGTGTGAGAGCTAATTCAATCAAGGGAAACACTGCATGTTGGTGAAGGGCATATTGAAGAAGGATCAGCCGAGTGGTTCTTGTGGGAGAACAACTCCATTTGGCTCACTAACTTCACACACCATCAGGCTTCCAAGCAGCTCTCAAGGAAACTCAGTTTTCACACTCTATGCTTAGGGCCCTTTGAGTGCATTATCTAGGAATGAACCTGGTAGAGCATCCCACACAAACGAATGCTCCACATGCGGGTTTCACATGCCACCAACTCCACATTCACAGGCAACTTCAGCGCCACAGCCGTTTTCAGATAGCCCTCAATGCAAAGGCTCTAGACGGAAATGTTGGTGTGAGAGCTAATTCAATCAAGGAAACACTGCATGTTGGTGAAGGGCATATTGAAGAAGGATCAGCCGAGTGGAGAACAACTCCATTTGGCTCACTAACTTCACACACCATCAGGCTTCCAAGCAGCTCTCAAGGAAACTCAGTTTTCACACTCTATGCTTAGTGCCCTTTGAGTGCATTATCTAGGAATGAACCTGGTAGAAGCATCCCACACAAACGAATGCTCCACATGCGCGTTTCACATGCCACCACTCCACATTCACAGGCAACTTCAGCGCCACAGCCGTTTTCAGATAGCCCTCAATGTAAAGGCTCTAGAAGCAAATATTGGTGTGAGAGCTAATTCAATCAAGGAAACACTGCATGTTGGTGAAGGGCATATTGAAGAAGGATCAGCCGAGTGGTTCTTGTGGGAGAACAACTCCATTTGCCTCACTAACTTCACACACCATCAGGCTTCCAAGCAGCTCTCAAGGAAACTCAGTTTTCACACTCTATGCTTAGTGCCCTTTGAGTGCATTATCTAGGAATGAACCTGGTAGAGCATCCACACAAACGAATGCTCCACATGCGGTTTCACATGCCACCAACTCCACATTCACAGGCAACTTCAGCGCCACAGCCGTTTTCAGATAGCCCTCAATGCAAAGAGATCTAGATGCAATATTGGTGTGAGAGCTAATTCAATCAGGAAACACTGCATGTTGGTGAAGGGCATATTGAAGAAGGATCAGCCGAGTGGTTCTTGTGGAGAACAACTCCATTTGGCTCACTAACTTCACACACCATCAGGCTTCCAAGCAGCTCTCAAGGAAACTCCGTTTTCACACTCTATGCTTAGTGCCCTTTGAGTGCCTAGGACTGAAATGAATCTTGGTGAGCATCCCACACAAACGAATGCTCCACATGCGGGTTTCACATGCCACCAACTCCACATTCACAGGCAACTTCAGCGCCACAGCCGTTTTCAGATAGCCCTCAATGCAAAGGCTCTAGAAGCAAATATTGGTGTGAGAGCTAATTCAATCAAGGAAACACTGCATGTTGGTGAAGGGCATATTGAAGAAGGATCAGCCGAGTGGTTCTTGTGGGAGAACAACTCCATTTGGCTCACTAACTTCACACACCATCAGGCTTCCAAGCAGCTCTCAAGGAAACTCCGTTTTCACACTCTATGCTTAGTGCCCTTTGAGTGCCTAGGACTAAAATGAAGCTTGGTGAGCATCCCACACAAACGAATGCTCCACATGTGGCTTTCACATGCAACCAACTCCACATTCACAGGCAACTTCAGCGCCACAGCCGTTTTCAGATAGCCCTCAATGCAAAGGCTCTAGACGCAAATATTGGTGTGAGAGCTAATTCAATCAAGGAAACACTGCATGTTAGTGAAAGGCATATTGAAGAAGGATCAGCCGAGTGGTTCTTGTGGGAGAACAACTCCATTTGGCTCACTAACTTCACACACCATCAGGCTTCCAAGCAGCTCTCAAGGAAACTCAGTTTTCACACTCTATGCTTAGTCCCCGTTGAGTGCATTTTCTAGGAATGAACCTGTTAGAGCATACCACACAAACGAATGCTCCACATGCGGGTTTCACATGCCACCAAATCCACATTCACAGGCAACTTCAGCGCCACAGCTGTTTTCAGATAGCCCTCAAAGCAAAGGCTCTAGACGCAAATATTGGTGTGAGAGCTAATTCAATCAAGGAAACACTGCATGTTGGTGAAGGGCATATTGAAGAAAAATCAGCCGAGTGGTTCTTGTGGGAGAACAACTCCATTTGGCTCACTAACTTCACACACCATCAGGCTTCCAAGCAGCTCTCAAGGAAACTCAGTTTTCACACTCTATGCTTAGTGCCCTTTGAGTGCATTATCTAGGAATGAACCTGGTAGAGCATCCCACACAAACGAATGCTCCACATGCGGGTTTCACATGCCACCAACTCCACATTCACAGGCAACTTCAGCGCCACAGCCGTTTTCAGATAGCCCTCAATGCAAAGGCTCTAGACGGAAATGTTGGTGTGAGAGCTAATTCAATCAAGGAAACACTGCATGTTGGTGAAGGGCATATTGAAGAAGGATCAGCCGAGTGGAGAACAACTCCATTTGGCTCACTAACTTCACACACCATCAGGCTTCCAAGCAGCTCTCAAGGAAACTCCGTTTTCACACTCTATGCTTAGTGCCCTTTGAGTGCCTAGGACTGAAATGAAGCTTGGTGAGCATCCCACACAAACGAATGCTCCACATGTGGGTTTCACATGCCACCAACTCCACATTCACAGGCAACTTCAGCGCCACAGCCGTTTTCAGATAGCCCTCAATGCAAAGGCTCTAGACGCAAATGTTGGTGTGAGAGCTAATTCAATCAAGGAAACACTGCATGTTGGTGAAGGGCATATTGAAGAAGGATCAGCCGAGTGGTTCTTGTGGGAGAACAACTCCATTTGGCTCACTAACTTCACACACCATCAGGCTTCCAAGCAGCTCTCAAGGAAACTCAGTTTTCACACTCTATGCTTAGTGCCCTTTGAGTGCATTATCTAGGAATGAACCTGGTAGAGCATCCCACACAAACGAATGCTCCACATGCGGGTTTCACATGCCACCAAATCCACATTCACAGGCAACTTCAGCGCCACAGCCGTTTTCAGATAGCCCTCAATGTAAAGGCTCTAGAAGCAAATATTGGTGTGAGAGCTAATTCAATCAAGGAAACACTGCATGTTGGTGAAGGGCATATTGAAGAAGGATCAGCCGAGTGGTTCTTGTGGGAGAACAACTCCATTTGGCTCACTAACTTCACACACCACCAGGCTTCCAAGCAGCTCTCAAGGAAACTCCGTTTTCACACTCTATGCTTAGTGCCCTTTGAGTGCCTAGGACTGAAATGATGCTTGGTCAGCATCCCACACAAACGAATGCTCCACATGCGGGTTTCACATGCCACCAACTCCACATTCACAGGCAACTTCAGTGCCACAGCCGTTTTCAGATAGCCCTCAATGCAAAGGCTCTAGACGCAAATATTGGTGTGAGAGCTAATTCAATCAAGGAAACACTGCATGTTGGTGAAGGGCATATTGAAGAAGGATCAGCCGAGTGGAGAACAACTCCATTTGGCTCACTAACTTCACACACCATCAGGCTTCCAAGCAGCTCTCAAGGAAACTCAGTTTTCACACTCTATGCTTAGTGCCCTTTGAGTGCCTAGGACTGAAATGAAGCTTGGTGAGCATCCCACACAAACGAATGCTCCACATGCGGGTTTCACATGCCACCAACTCCACATTCACAGGCAACTTCAGCGCCACAGCCGTTTTCAGATAGCCCTCAATGCAAAGGCTCTAGACGCAAATATGGGTGTGAGAGCTAATTCAATCAAGGAAACACTGCATGTTGGTGAAGGGCATATTGAAGAAGGATCAGCCGAGTGGAAGAACAACTCCATTTGGCTCACTAACTTCACACACCATCAGGCTTCCAAGCAGCTCTCAAGGAAACTCCGTTTTCACACTCTATGCTTAGTGCCCTTTGAGTGCATTATCTAGGAATGAACCTGGTAGAGCATCCCACACAAACGAATGCTCCACATGCGGGTTTCACATGCCACCAAATCCACATTCACAGGCAACTTCAGCGCCACAGCCGTTTTCAGATAGCCTCAATGTAAAGGCTCTAGACGCAAATATTGGTGTGAGAGCTAATTCAATCAAGGAAACACTGCATGTTGGTGAAGGGCATATTGAAGAAGGATCAGCCGAGTGGTTCTTGTGGGAGAACAACTCCATTTGGCTCACTAACTTCACACACCACCAGGCTTCCAGCAGCTCTCAGGAAACTCAGTTTTCACACTCTATGCTTAGTGCCCTTTGAGTGCATTATCTAGGAATGAACCTGGTAGAGCATCCCACACAAACGAATTGCTCCACATGCGGGTTTCACATGCCACCAACTCCACATTCACAGGCAACTTCAGCGCCACAGCCGTTTTCAGATAGCCCTCAATGCAAAGGCTCTAGACGGAAATGTTGGTGTGAGAGCTAATTCAATCAAGGAAACACTGCATGTTGGTGAAGGTCATATTGAAGAAGGATCAGCCGAGTGGAGAACAACTCCATTTGGCTCACTAACTTCACACACCATCAGGCTTCCAAGCAGCTCTCAAGGAAACTCAGTTTCACACTCTATGCTTAGTGCCCTTTGAGTGCATTATCTAGGAATGAACCTGGTAGAGCATCCCACACAAACGAATGCTCACATGCGCGTTTCACATGCCACCAACTCCACATTCACAGGCAACTTCAGCGCCACAGCGTTTTCAGATAGCCCTCAATGTAAAGGCTCTAGAAGCAATATTGGTGTGAGAGCTAATTCAATCAAGGAAACACTGCATGTTGGTGAAGGGCAATATTAAAGAAGATCAGCCGAGTGGTTCTTGTGGGAGAACAACTCCATTTGCCTCACTAACTTCACACACCATCAGGCTTCCAAGCAGCTCTCAAGGAAACTCAGTTTTCACACTCTATGCTTAGTGCCCTTTGAGTGCATTATCTAGGAATGAACCTGTAGAGCATCCCACACAAACGAATGCTCCACATGCGGGTTTCACATGCCACCAACTCCACATTCACAGGCAACTTCAGCGCCACAGCCGTTTTCAGATAGCCCTCAATGCAAAGGATCTAGACGCAAATATTGGTGGGAGAGCTTATTCAATCAAGGAAACACGGCATGTTGGTGAAGGGCATATTGAAGAAGGAACAACCGAGTGGTTCTTGTGGAGAACAACTCCATTTGGCTCTCTAACTTCACACACCATCAGGCTTCCAAGCAGCTCTCAAGGAAACTCAGTTTTCACACTCTGTGCTTAGTGCCCTTTGAGTGCATTATCTAGGAATGAACCTGGTAGAGCATCCACACAAAGGAATGTTCCACATGCGGTTTCACATGCCACCAACTCCACATTCACAGGCACGTCAGCGCCACAGCCGTTTCAGATAGCCCTCAATGCAAAGGCTCTACGACGCAAATATTGGTGTGAGAGCTAATTCAATCAAGGAAACACTGCATGTTGGTGAAGGGCATATTGAAGAGGATCAGCCGAGTGTTCTTGTGGGAGAACAACTCCATTTGGCTCACTAACTTCACACACCATCAGGCTTCCAAGCAGCTCTCAAGGAAACTCCGTTTTCACACTCTATGCTTAGTGCCCTTTGAGTGCCTAGGACTGAAATGATGCTTGGTGAGCATCCCACACAAACGAATGCTCCACATGCGGGTTTCACATGCCACCAACTCCACATTCTCAGGCAACTTCAGCGCCACAGCCGTTTTCAGATAGCCCTCAATGCAAAGGCTCTAGACGCAAATATTGGTGTGAGAGCTTATTCAATCAAGGAAACATGCATGTTAGTGAAAGGCATATTGAAGAAGGATCAGCTGAGTGGTTCTGTGGGAGAACAACTCCATTTGGCTCACTAACTTCACACACCATGAGGCTTCCAAGCAGCTCTCAAGGAAACTCAGTTTTCACACTCTATGCTTAGTGCCCTTTGACTGCATTATCTAGGAATGAACCTGGTAGAGCATCCCACACAAACGATATGCTCCACATGCGGGTTTCACATGTCACCAACTCCACATTGACAGGCAACTTCAGCGCCACAGCCGTTTTCAGATAGCCCTGAATGCAAAGGCTTTCCTAGACGCAAATATTGGTGCTGAGAGCTAATTCAATCAAGGAAACACTGCATGTTGGTGAAGGGCATATTGAAGAAGGATCAGCCGAGTGGTTCTTGTGGGAGAACAACTCATTTGGCTCACTAACTTCACACACCATCAGGCTTCCAAGCAGCTCTCAAGGAAACTCAGTTTTCACACTCTGTGCTTAGTGCCCTTTGAGTGCATTATCTAGGAATGAACCTGGTAGAGCATCCCACACAAAGGAATGTTCCACATGCGGGTTTCACATGCCACCAACTCCACATTCACAGGCACGTTCAGCGCCACAGCCGTTTTCAGATAGCCCTCAATGCAAAGGCTCTAGACGCAAATATTGGTGTGAGAGCTAATTCAATCAAGGAAACACTGCATGTTGGTGAAGGGCATATTGAAGAAGGATCAGCCGAGTGGTTCTTGTGGAGAACAACTCCATTTGGCTCACTAACTTCACACACCATCAGGCTTCCAAGCAGCTCTCAAGGAAACTCCGTTTTCACACTCTATGCTTAGTGCCCTTTGAGTGCTAGGGACTGAAATGATGCTTGGTGAGCATCCCACACAAACGAATGCTCCACATGCGGGTTTCACATGCCACCAACTCCACATTCTCAGGCAACTTCAGCGCCACAGCCGTTTTCAGATAGCCCTCTCAATGCAAAGGCTCTAGACGCAAATATTGTGTGAGAGCTTATTCAATCAAGGAAACATGCATGTTAGTGAAAGGCATATTGAAGAAGGATCAGCTGAGTGGTTCTTGTGGAGAACAACTCCATTTGGCTCACTAACTTCACACACCATCAGGCTTCCAAGCAGCTCTCAAGGAAACTCAGTTTTCACACTCTATGCTTAGTGCCCTTTGACTGCATTATCTAGGAATGAACCTGGTAGAGCATCCCACACAAACGAATGCTCCACATGCGGGTTTCACATGCCACCAACTCCACATTCACAGGCAACTTCAGCGCCACAGCCGTTTCAGATAGCCCTCAAAGCAAAGGCTCTAGACGCAAATATTGGTGTGAGAGCTAATTCAATCAAGGAAACACTGCATGTTGGTGAAGGGCATTTTGAAGAACGGTCAGCCGAGTGGTTTGTGGGAGAACAACTCCATTTGGCTCACTAACTTCACACACCATCAGGCTTCCAAGCAGCTCTCAAGGAAACTCAGTTTTCACACTCTATGCTTAGTGCCCTTTGAGTGCATTATCTAGAATGAACCTGGTAGAGCATCCCACACAAACGAATGCTCCACATGCGGGTTTCACATGCCACCAACTCCACATTCACAGGCAACTTCAGCGCCACAGCCGTTTTCAGATAGCCCTCAATGTAAAGGCTCTAGAAGCAAATATTGGTGTGAGAGCTAATTCAATCAAGGAAACACTGCATGTTGGTGAAGGGCATATTGAAGAAGGATCAGCCGAGTGGTTCTTGTGGAGAACAACTCATTTGGCTCACTAACTTCACACACCACCAGGCTTCCAAGCAGCTCTCAAGGAAACTCAGTTTTCACACTCTATGCTTAGTGCCCTTTGAGTGCATTATCTAGGAATGAACCTGGTAGAGCATCCCACACAAACGAATGCTCCACATGCGGGTTTCACATGCCACCAACTCCACATTCACAGGCAACTTCAGTGCCACAGCCGTTTTCAGATAGCCCTCAATGCAAAGGCTCTAGACGCAAATATTGGTGTGAGAGCTAATTCAATCAAGGAAACACTGCATGTTGGTGAAGGGCATATTGAAGAAGGATCAGCCGAGTGGTTCTTGTGGGAGAACAACTCCATTTGGCTCACTAACTTCACACACCATCAGGCTTCCAAGCAGCTCTCAAGGAAACTCAGTTTTCACACTCTATGCTTAGTGCCCTTTGTTTTGCCTAGGACTGAAATGAAGCTTGGTGAGCATCCCACACAAACGAATGCTCCACATGCGGGTTTCACATGCCACCAACTCCACATTCACAGGCAACTTCAGCGCCACAGCCGTTTTCAGATAGCCCTCAATGCAAAGGCTCTAGACGCAAATATTGGTGTGAGAGCTAATTCAATCAAGGAAACACTGCATGTTAGTGAAAGGCATATTGAAGAAGGATCAGCCGAGTGGTTCTTGTGGGAGAACAACTCATTTGGCTCACTAACTTCACACACCATCAGGCTTCCAAGCAGCTCTCAAGGAAACTCAGTTTTCACACTCTATGCTTAGTGCCCTTTGAGTGCATTATCTAGGAATGAACCTCGTAGAGCATCAAACACAACCGAATGCTCCACATGCGGGTTTCACATGCCACCAACTCCACATTCACAGGCAACTTCAGCGCCACAGCCGTTTTCCGAAAGCCCTAAATGCAAAGGCTCTAGACGCAAATATTGATGTGAGAGCTAATTCAATCAAGGAAACACTGCAATGTTGGTGAAGGGCATATTGAAGAAGGATCAGCTGAGTGGTTCTTGTGGAGAACAACTCCATTTGGCTCACTAACTTCACACACCATCAGGCTTCCAAGCAGCTCTCAAGGAAACTCAGTTTTCACACTCTATTCTTAGTGCCCTTTGAGTGCGTAGGACTGAAATCATGCTTGGTGAGCATCCCACACAAACGAATGAATTCTCCACATGCGGGTTTCACATGCCACCAACTCCACATTCACAGGCACCTTCAGCGCCACAGCCGTTTTCAGATAGCCCTCAATGCAAAGGCTCTAGTCGCAAACATTGGTGTGAGAGCAAATTCAATCAAGGAAACACTGCATGTTGGTGAAGGGCATATTGAAGAAGAATCAACCGAGTGGTTCTTTTGGGAGAACAACTCCATTTGGGTCACTAACTTCACACACCATCAGGCTTCCAAGCAGCTCTCAAGGAAACTCAGTTTTCACACTCTATGCTTAGTGCCCTTTGAGTGCATTTTCTAGGAATGAACCTGGTAGAGCATCCCACACAAACGAATGCTGCACATGCGGGTTTCACATGCCACTAACTCCACATTCACAGGCAACTTCAGTGCCACAGCCGTTTTCAGATAGCCCTCAATGCAAAGGATCTAGACGCAAATATTGGTGTGAGAGCTAATTCAATCAAGGAAACACTGCATGTTAGTGAAGGGCATATTGAAGAAGGATCAGCCGAGTGGTTCTTGTGGGAGAACAACTCCATTTGGCTCACTAACTTCACACACCATCAGGCTTCCAAGCAGCTCTCAAGGAAACTCAGTTTTCACACTCTATGCTTACTGCCCTTTCAGTGCCTAGGACTGAAATGAAGCTTGGTGAGCATCCCACACAAACGAATGCTCCACATGTGGCTTTCACATGCAACCAACTCCACATTCACAGGCAACTTCAGCGCCACAGCCGTTTTCAGATAGCCCTCAATGCAAAGGCTCTAGACGCAAATATTGATGTGAGAGCTAATTCAATCAAGGAAACACTGCATGTTGGTGAAGGGCATATTGAAGAAGGATCAGCTGAGTGGTTCTTTTGGGAGACAACTCCATTTGGCTCACTAACTTCACACACCATCAGGCTTCCAAGCAGCTCTCAAGGAAACTCAGTTTTCACACTCTATGCTTCGTGCCCTTTGAGTGCATTATCTAGGAATGAACCTGGTAGAGCATCCCACACAAAACCAATGCTCCAGCATGCGGGTTTCACATGCCACCAACTCCACATTCACAGGCAACTTCAGTGCCACAGCCGTTTTCAGATAGCCCTCAATGCAAAGGCTCTAGACGCAAATATTGGTGTGAGAGCTAATTCAATCAAGGAAACACTGCATGTTGGTGAAGGGCATATTGAAGAAGGATCAGCCGAGTGGTTCTTGTGGGTGAACAACTCGATTTGGCTCACTAACTTCACACACCCATCAGGCTTCCAAGCAGCTCTCAAGGAAACTCAGTTTTCACACTCTATGCTTAGTGCCCTTTGAGTGCCTAGGACTGAAATGAAGCTTGGTGAGCATCCCACACAAACGAATGCTCCAAATGTGGGTTTCACATGCCACCAACTCCACATTCACAGGCAACTTCAGCGCCACAGCCGTTTTCAGATAGACCTCAATGCAAAGGCTCTAGACGCAAATATTGGTGTGAGAGCTAATTCAATCAAGGAAACACTGCATGTTGGTGAAGGGCATACTGAAGAAGGATCAGCCGAGTGGTTCTTGTGGGAGAACAACTCCATTTGGCTCACTAACTTCACACACCATCAGGCTTCCAAGCAGCTCTCAAGGAAACTCAGTTTTCACACTCTATGCTTAGTGCCCTTTGAGTGCATTATCTAGGAATGAACCTGGTAGAGCATCCCACACAAACGAATGCTCCACATGCGGGTTTCACATGCCACCAACTCCACATTCACAGGCAACTTCAGCGCCACAGCCGTTTTCAGATAGCCCTCAATGCAAAGGATCTAGACGCAAATATTGGTGTGAGAGCTAATTCAATCAAGGAAACACTGCATGTTGGTGAAGGGCATATTGAAGAAGGATCGGTCGAGTGGTTCTTGTGAGAGAACAACTCCATTTGGCTCACTAACTTCACACACATCAGGCTTCCAAGCAGCTCTCAAGGAAACTCAGTTTTCACACTCTATGCTTAGTGCCCTTTGAGTGCCTAGGACTGAAATGAAGCTTGGTGAGCATCCCACACAACGAATGCTCCACATGCGGGTTTCACATGCCACCAACTCCACATTCACAGGCAACTTCAGCGCCACAGCCATTTTCAGATAGCCCTCAATGTAAAGGCTCTAGAAGCAAATATTGCTGTGAGAGCTAATTCAATCAAGGAAACACTGCATGTTGGTGAAGGGCATATTGAAGAAGGATCAGCCGAGTGGTTCTTGTGGAGAACAACTCCATTTGGCTCACTAACTTCACACACCATCAGGCTTCCAAGCAGCTCTCAAGGAAACTCAGTTTTCACACTCTATGCTTAGTGCCCTTTGAGTGCATTATCTAGGAATGAACCTGGTAGAGCATCCCACACAAACGAATGCTCCACATGCGGGTTTCACATGTCACCACTCCACATTGACAGGCAACTTCAGCGCCACAGCCGTTTTCAGATAGCCCTCAATGCAAAGGCTCTAGACGCAAATATTGGTGTGAGAGCTAATTCAATCAAGGAAACACTGCATGTTGGTGAAGGGCATATTGAAGAAGGATCAGCCGAGTGGTTCTTGTGGGAGAACAACTCCATTTGGCTCACTAACTTCACACACCATCAGGCTTCCAAGCAGCTCTCAAGGAAACTCAGTTTTCACACTCTATGCTTAGTGCCCTTTGAGTGCCTAGACTGAAATGAACCTTGGAGAGCATCCCACACAAACGAATGCTCCACATGCGGGTTTCACATGCCACCAACTCCACATTCACAGGCAACTTCAGCGCCACAGCTGTTTTCAGATAGCCCTCAATGCAAAGGCTCTAGACGCAAATATTGGTGTGAGAGCTAATTCAATCAAGGAAACACTGCATGTTGGTGAAGGGCATATTGAAGAAGGATCAGCCGAGTGGTTCTTGTGGGTGAACAACTCGATTTGGCTCACTAACTTCACACACCATCAGGCTTCCAAGCAGCTCTCAAGGAAACTCAGTTTTCACACTCTATGCTTACTGCCCTTTGAGTGCCTAGGACTGAAATGAAGCTTGGTGAGCATCCCACACAAACGAATGCTCCAAATGTGGGTTTCACATGTCACCAACTCCACATTCACAGGCAACTTCAGCGCCACAGCCGTTTTCAGATAGACCTCAATGCAAAGGCTCTAGACGCAAATATTGGTGTGAGAGCTAATTCAATCAAGGAAACACTGCATGTTGGTGAAGGGCATACTGAAGAAGGATCAGCCGAGTGGTTCTTGTGGGAGAACAACTCCATTTGGCTCACTAACTTCACACACCATCAGGCTTCCAAGCAGCTCTCAAGGAAAATCAGTTTTCACACTCTATGCTTAGTGCCCTTTGAGTGCATTATCTAGGAATGAACCTGGTAGAGCATCCCACACAAACGAATGCTCCACATGCGGGTTTCACATGCCACCAACTCCACATTCACAGGCAACTTCAGCGCCACAGCCGTTTTCAGATAGCCCTCAATGTAAAGGCTCTAGAAGCAAATATTGCTGTGAGAGCTAATTCAATCAAGGAAACACTGCATGTTGGTGAAGGGCATATTGAAGAAGGATCAGCCGAGTGGTTCTTGTGGGAGAACAACTCCATTTGGCTCACTAACTTCACACACCATTCAAGGCTATCCAAGCAGCTCTCAAGGAAACTCAGTTTTCACACTCTATGCTTAGTGCTCTTTGTGTGCCTAGGGCTTAAATGATGCTTGGTCAGCATCCCACACAAACGAATGCTCCACATGCGGGTTTCACATGCCATCAACTCCACATTCACAGGCAGCTTCAGCGCCACAGCCGTTTTCAGATAGCCCTCAATGCAAAGGATCTAGACGCAAATATTGGTGTGAGAGCTTATTCAATCAAGGAAACACGGCATGTTGGTGAAGGGCATATTGAAGAAGGATCAACCGAGTGGTTCTTGTGGGAGAACAACTCCATTTGGCTCACTAACTTCACACACCATCCGGCTTCCAAGCAGCTCTCAAGGAAACTCAGTTTTCACACTCTGTGCTTAGTGCCCTTTGAGTGCATTATCTAGGAATGAACCTGGTAGAGCATCCCACACAAACGAATGTTCCACATGCGGGTTTCACATGCCACCAACTCCACATTCACAGGCAACTTCAGCGCCACAGCCGTTTTCAGATAGCCCTCAATGCAAAGGCTCTAGACGCAAATATTGGTGTGAGAGCTAATTCAATCAAGGAAACACTGCATGTTGGTGAAGGGCATATTGAAGAAGGATCAGCCGAGTGGTTCTTGTGGGAGAACAACTCCATTTGGCTCACTAACTTCACACACCATCAGGCTTCCAAGCAGCTCTCAAGGAAACTCAGTTTTCACACTCTATGCTTAGTGCCCTTTGAGTGCCTAGGACTGAAATGAAGCTTGGTGAGCATCCCACACAAACGAATA
>NW_026699420.1:0-32489 GCF_030435755.1 Ochotona princeps
TGGGATGCTCTACCAAGTTTATTTCAGTCCTAGCCATAAAAAGGGCACTAAGCATAGAGTGTGAAAACTGAGTTTCCTTGAGAGCTGCTTGGAAGCCTGATGGTGTGTGAAGTTAGTGAGCCAAATGGAGTTGTTCTCCCACAAGAACCACTTGGCTGATCCTTCTTCAATATGCCCTTCACCAACATGCAGTGTTTCCTTGATTGAATTAGCTCTCACACCAATATTTGCGTCTAGAGCCTTTGCATTGAGGGCTATCTGAAAACGGCTGTGGCGCTGAAGTTGCCTGTGAATGTGGAGTTGGTGGCATGTGAAACCCGCATGTGGAGCATTCGTTTGTGTGGGATGCTCTACCAGGTTCATTTCAGTCCTAGCCATACAAAGGGCACTAAGCATAGAGTGTGAAAACTGAGTTTCCTTGAGAGCTGCTTGGAAGCCTGATGGTGTGTGAAGTTAGTGAGCCAAATGGAGTTGTTCTCCCACAAGAACCACTCGGCTGATCCTTCTTCAATATGCCCTTCACCAACATGCAGTGTTTCCTTGATTGAATTAGCTCTCACACCAATATTTGCGTCTAGAGCCTTTGCATTGAGGGCTATCTGAAAACGGCTGTGGATCTGAAGTTGCCTGTGAATGTGGAGTTGGTGGCATGTGAAACCCGCATGTGGAGCATTCGTTTGTGTGGGATGCTCTACCATGTTTATTTCAGTCCTAACCATACAAAGGGCACTAAGCATAGAGTGTGAAAACTGAGTTTCCTTGAGAGCTGCTTGGAAGCCTGATGGTGTGTGAAGTTAGTGAGCCAAATGGAGTTGTTCTCCCACAAGAACCACTCGGCTGATCCTTCTTCAATATGCCCTTCACCAACATGCAGTGTTTCCTTGATTGAATTAGCTCTCACACCAATATTTGCGTCTAGAGCCTTTGCATTGAGGGCTATCTGAAAACGGCTGTGGCGCTGAAGTTGCCTGTGAATGTGGAGTTGGTGGCATGTGAAACCCGCATGTGGAGCATTCGATTGTGTGGGATGCTCTACCAGGTTCATTCCTAGATAATGCACTCAAAGGGCACTAAGCATAGAGTGTGAAAACTGAGTTTCCTTGAGAGCTGCTTGGAAGCCTGATGGTGTGTGAAGTTAGTGAGCCAAATGGAGTTGTTCTCCCACAAGAACCACTCGGCTGATCCTTCTTCAATATGCCCTTCACCAACATGCAGTGTTTCCTTGATTGAATTAGCTCTCACACCAATATTTGCGTCTAGAGCCTTTGCATTGAGGGCTATCTGAAAACGGCTGTGGATCTGAAGTTGCCTGTGAATGTGGAGTTGGTGGCATGTGAAACCCGCATGTGGAGCATTCGTTTGTGTGGGATGCTCTCCAAGCTTCATTTCAGTCCTAGGCACTCAAAGGGCACTAAGCATAGAGTGTGAAAACTGAGTTTCCTTGAGAGCTGCTTGGAAGCCTGATGGTGTGTGAAGTTAGTGAGCCAAATGGAGTTGTTCTCCCACAAGAACCACTCGGCTGATCCTTCTTCAATATGCCCTTCACCAACATGCAGTGTTTCCTTGATTGAATTAGCTCTCACACCAATATTTGCGTCTAGAGCCTTTGCATTGAGGGCTATCTGAAAACGGCTGTGGCGCAGAAGTTGCCTGTGAATGTGGAGTTGGTGGCATGTGAAACCCGCATGTGGAGCATTCGTTTGTGTGGGATGCTCTACCAGGTTCATTTCAGTCCTAGCCATACAAAGGGCACTAAGCATAGAGTGTGAAAATTGAGTTTCCTTGAGAGCTGCTTGGAAGCCTGATGGTGTGTGAAGTTAGTGAGCCAAATGGAGTTGTTCTCCCACAAGAACCACTCGGCTGATCCTTCTTCAATATGCCCTTCACCAACATGCAGTGTTTCCTTGATTGAATTAGCTCTCACACCAATATTTGCGTCTAGAGCCTTTGCATTGAGGGCTATCTGAAAATGGCTGTGGGGCTGAAGTTGCCTGTGAATGTGGAGTTGGTGGCATGTGAAACCCGCATGTGGAGCATTCGTTTGTGTGGGATGCTCTCCAAGCTTCATTTCAGTCCTAGGCACTCAAAGGGCACTAAGCATAGAGTGTGAAAACTGAGTTTCCTTGAGAGCTGCTTGGAAGCCTGATGGTGTGTGAAGTTAGTGAGCCAAATGGAGTTGTTCTCCCACAAGAACCACTCGGCTGATCCTTCTTCAATATGCCCTTCACCAACATGCAGTGTTTCCTTGATTGAATTAGCTCTCACACCAATATTTGCGTCTAGAGCCTTTGCATTGAGGGCTATCTGAAAACGGCTGTGGATCTGAAGTTGCCTGTGAATGTGGAGTTGGTGGCATGTGAAACCCGCATGTGGAGCATTCGTTTGTGTGGGATGCTCTACCAAGTTTATTTCAGTCCTAGCCATAAAAAGGGCACTAAGCATAGAGTGTGAAAACTGAGTTTCCTTGAGAGCTGCTTGGAAGCCTGATGGTGTGTGAAGTTAGTGAGCCAAATGGAGTTGTTCTCCCACCAGAACCACTCGGCTGATCCTTCTTCAATATGCCCTTCACCAACATGCAGTGTTTCCTTGATTGAATTAGCTCTCACACCAATATTTGCGTCTAGAGCCTTTGCATTGAGGGCTATCTGAAAACGGCTGTGGCGCTGAAGTTGCCTGTGAGTGTGGAGTTGGTGGCATGTGAAACCCGCATGTGGAGCATTCGTTTGTGTGGGATGCTCTCCAAGCTTCATTTCAGTCCTAGGCACTCAAAGGGCACTAAGCATAGAGTGTGAAAACTGAGTTTCCTTGAGAGCTGCTTGGAAGCCTGATGGTGTGTGAAGTTAGTGAGCCAAATGGAGTTGTTCTCCCACAAGAACCACTCGGCTGATCCTTCTTCAATATGCCCTTCACCAACATGCAGTGTTTCCTTGATTGAATTAGCTCTCACACCAATATTTGCGTCTAGAGACTTTGCATTGAGGGCTATCTGAAAATGGCTGTGGCGCTGAAGTTGCCTGTGAATGTGGAGTTGGTGGCATGTGAAACCCGCATGTGGAGCATTCGTTTGTGTGGGATGCTCTACCAGGTTCATTCCTAGATAATGCACTCAAAGGCACTAAGCATAGAGTGTGAAAACTGAGTTTCCTTGAGAGCTGCTTGGAAGCCTGATGGTGTGTGAAGTTAGTGAGCCAAATGGAGTTGTTCTCCCACAAGATCCACTCGGCTGATCCTTCTTCAATGTGCCCTTCACCAACATGCAGTGTTTCCTTGATTGAATTAGCTCTCACACCAATATTTGCGTCTAGAGCCTTTGCATTGAGGGCTATCTGAAAACGGCTGCGGCGCTGAAGTTGCCTGTGAATGTGGAGTTGGTGGCATGTGAAACACGCATGTGGAGCATTCGATTGTGTGGGATGCTGACCAAGCTTCATTTCAACCTAGGCACACATAGAGCACTAAGCATAGAGTGTGAAAACTGAGTTTCCTTGAGAGCTGCTTGGAAGCCTGATGGTGTGTGAAGTTAGTGAGCCAAATGGAGTTGTTCTCCCACAAGAACCACTCGGCTGATCCTTCTTCAATATGCCCTTCAGCAACATGCAGTGTTTCCTTGATTGAATTAGCTCTCACACCAATATTTGCGTCTAGAGCCTTTGCATTGAGGGCTATCTGAAAACGGCTGTGGCGCTGAAGTTGCCTGTGAATGTGGAGTTGGTGGCATGTGAAACCCGCATGTGGAGCATTCGTTTGTGTGGGATGCTCTACCAGGTTCATTTCAGTCCTAGCCATACAAAGGGCACTAAGCATAGAGTGTGAAAACTGAGTTTCCTTGAGAGCTGCTTTTAAGCCTGATGGTGTGTGAAGTTAGTGAGCCAAATGGAGTTGTTCTCCCACAAGAACCACTCGGCTGATCCTTCTTCAATATGCCCTTCATCAACATGCAGTGTTTCCTTGATTGAATTAGCTCTCACACCAATATTTGCGTCTAGAGCCTTTGCATTGAGGGCTATCTGAAAACGGCTGTGGCGCTGAAGTTGCCTGTGAATGTGGAGTTGGTGGCATGTGAAACCCGCATGTGGAGCATTCGTTTGTGTGGGATGCTCTACCAGGTTTATTTCAGTCCTAGCCATACAAAGGGCACTAAGCATAGAGTGTGAAAACTGAGTTTCCTTGAGTGCTGCTTGGAAGCCTGATGGTGTGTGAAGTTAGTGAGCCAAATGGAGTTGTTCTCCCACAAGAACCACTCGGCTGATCCTTCTTCAATATGCCCTTCACCAACATGCAGTGTTTCCTTGATTGAATTAGCTCTCACACCAATATTTGCGTCTAGAGCCTTTGCATTGAGGGCTATCTGAAAACGGCTGTGGATCTGAAGTTGCCTGTGAATGTGGAGTTGGTGGCATGTGAAACCCGCATGTGGAGCATTCGTTTGTGTGGGATGCTCTACCAGGTTCATTTCAGTCCTAGCCATACAAAGGGCACTAAGCATAGAGTGTGAAAACTGAGTTTCCTTGAGAGCTGCTTGGAAGCCTGATGGTGTGTGAAGTTAGTGAGCCAAATGGAGTTGTTCTCCCACAAGAACCACTCGGCTGATCCTTCTTCAATATGCCCTTCACCAACATGCAGTGTTTCCTTGATTGAATTAGCTCTCACACCAATATTTGCGTCTAGAGCCTTTGCATTGAGGGCTATCTGAAAACGGCTGTGGCGCTGAAGTTGCCTGTGAATGTGGAGTTGGTGGCATGTGAAACCCGCATGTGGAGCATTCGTTTGTGTGGGATGCTCTACCAGGTTCATTTCAGTCCTAGCCATACAAAGGGCACTAAGCATAGAGTGTGAAAACTGAGTTTCCTTGAGAGCTGCTTGGAAGCCTGATGGTGTGTGAAGTTAGTGAGCCAAATGGAGTTGTTCTCCCACAAGAACCACTCGGCTGATCCTTCTTCAATATGCCCTTCACCAACATGCAGTGTTTCCTTGATTGAATTAGCTCTCACACCAATATTTGCGTCTAGAGCCTTTGCATTGAGGGCTATCTGAAAACGGCTGTGGCGCTGAAGTTGCCTGTGAATGTGGAGTTGGTGGCATGTGAAACCCGCATGTAGAGCATTCGTTTGTGTGGGATGCTCTCCAAGCTTCATTTCAGTCCTAGCCATACAAAGGGCACTAAGCATAGAGTGTGAAAACTGAGTTTCCTTGAGAGCTGCTTGGAAGCCTGATGGTGTGTGAAGTTAGTGAGCCAAATGGAGTTGTTCTCCCACAAGAACCACTCGGCTGATCCTTCTTCAATATGCCCTTCACCAACATGCAGTGTTTCCTTGATTGAATTAGCTCTCACACCAATATTTGCGTCTAGAGCCGTTGCATTGAGGGCTATCTGAAAACGGCTGTGGATCTGAAGTTGCCTGTGAATGTGGAGTTGGTGGCATGTGAAACCCGCATGTGGAGCATTCGTTTGTGTGGGATGCTCTACCATGTTTATTTCAGTCCTAGCCATACAAAGGGCACTAAGCATAGAGTGTGAAAACTGAGTTTCCTTGAGAGCTGCTTGGAAGCCTGATGGTGTGTGAAGTTAGTGAGCCAAATGGAGTTGTTCTCCCACAAGAACCACTCGGCTGATCCTTCTTCAATATGCCCTTCACCAACATGCAGTGTTTCCTTGATTGAATTAGCTCTCACACCAATATTTGCGTCTAGAGCCTTTGCATTGAGGGCTATCTGAAAACGGCTGTGGCGCTGAAGTTGCCTGTGAATGTGGAGTTGGTGGCATGTGAAACCCGCATGTGGAGCATTCGTTTGTGTGGGATGCTCTCCAAGCTTCATTTCAGTCCTAGGCATTCAAAGGGCACTAAGCATAGAGTGTGAAAACTGAGTTTCCTTGAGAGCTGCTTGGAAGCCTGATGGTGTGTGAAGTTAGTGAGCCAAATGGAGTTGTTCTCCCACAAGAACCACTCGGCTGATCCTTCTTCAATATGCCCTTCACCAACATGCAGTGTTTCCTTGATTGAATTAGCTCTCACACCAATATTTGCGTCTAGAGCCTTTGCATTGAGGGCTATCTGAAAACGGCTGTGGATCTGAAGTTGCCTGTGAATGTGGAGTTGGTGGCATGTGAAACCCGCATGTGGAGCATTCGTTTGTGTTTGATGCTCTACCAAGTTCATTTCAGTCCTAGCCATACAAATGGCACTAAGCATAGAGTGTGAAAACTGAGTTTCCTTGAGAGCTGCTTGGAAGCCTGATGGTGTGTGAAGTTAGTGAGCCAAATGGAGTTGTTCTCCCACAAGAACCACTCGGCTGATCCTTCTTCAATATGCCCTTCACCAACATGCAGTGTTTCCTTGATTGAATTAGCTCTCACACCAATATTTGTGTCTAGAGCCTTTGCATTGAGGGCTATCTGAAAACGGCTGTGGATCTGAAGTTGCCTGTGAATGTGGAGTTGGTGGCATGTGAAACCCGCATGTGGAGCATTCGTTTGTGTGGGATGCTCTACCAGGTTCATTTCAGTCCTAGCCATACAAAGGGCACTAAGCATAGAGTGTGAAAACTGAGTTTCCTTGAGAGCTGCTTGGAAGCCTGATGGTGTGTGAAGTTAGTGAGCCAAATGGAGTTGTTCTCCCACAAGAACCACTCGGCTGATCCTTCTTCAATATGCCCTTCACCAACATGCAGTGTTTCCTTGATTGAATTAGCTCTCACACCAATATTTGCGTCTAGAGCCTTTGCATTGAGGGCTATCTGAAAACGGCTGTGGATCTGAAGTTGCCTGTGAATGTGGAGTTGGTGGCATGTGAAACCCGCATGTGGAGCATTCGTTTGTGTGGGATGCTCTACCAGGTTCATTTCAGTCCTAGCCATACAAAGGGCACTAAGCATAGAGTGTGAAAACTGAGTTTCCTTGAGAGCTGCTTGGAAGCCTGATGGTGTGTGAAGTTAGTGAGCCAAATGGAGTTGTTCTCCACAAGAACACTCGGCTGATCCTTCTTCAATATGCCCTTCACCAACATGCAGTGTTTCCTTGATTGAATTAGCTCTCACACCAATATTTGCGTCTAGAGCCTTTGCATTGAGGGCTATCTGAAAACGGCTGTGGCGCTGAAGTTGCCTGTGAATGTGGAGTTGGTGGCATGTGAAACCCGCATGTGGAGCATTCGTTTGTGTGGGATGCTCTCCAAGCTTCATTTCAGTCCTAGCCATACAAAGGGCACTAAGCATAGAGTGTGAAAACTGAGTTTCCTTGAGAGCTGCTTGGAAGCCTGATGGTGTGTGAAGTTAGTGAGCCAAATGGAGTTGTTCTCCCACAAGAACCACTCGGCTGATCCTTCTTCAATATGCCCTTCACCAACATGCAGTGTTTCCTTGATTGAATTAGCTCTCACACCAATATTTGCGTCTAGAGCCGTTGCATTGAGGGCTATCTGAAAACGGCTGTGGATTCTGAAGTTGCCTGTGAATGTGGAGTTGGTGGCATGTGAAACCCGCATGTGGAGCATTCGTTTGTGTGGGATGCTCTACCATGTTTATTTCAGTCCTAGCCATACAAAGGGCACTAAGCATAGAGTGTGAAAACTGAGTTTCCTTGAGAGCTGCTTGGAAGCCTGATGGTGTGTGAAGTTAGTGAGCCAAATGGAGTTGTTCTCCCACAAGAACCACTCGGCTGATCCTTCTTCAATATGCCCTTCACCAACATGCAGTGTTTCCTTGATTGAATTAGCTCTCACACCAATATTTGCGTCTAGAGCCTTTGCATTGAGGGCTATCTGAAAACGGCTGTGGCGCTGAAGTTGCCTGTGAATGTGGAGTTGGTGGCATGTGAAACCCGCATGTGGAGCATTCGTTTGTGTGGGATGCTCTACCAGGTTCATTCCTAGATAATGCACTCAAAGGGCACTAAGCATAGAGTGTGAAAACTGAGTTTCCTTGAGAGCTGCTTGGAAGCCTGATGGTGTGTGAAGTTAGTGAGCCAAATGGAGTTGTTCTCCCACAAGAACCACTCGGCTGATCCTTCTTCAATATGCCCTTCACCAACATGCAGTGTTTCCTTGATTGAATTAGCTCTCACACCAATATTTGCGTCTAGAGCCTTTGCATTGAGGGCTATCTGAAAACGGCTGTGGCGCTGAAGTTGCCTGTGAATGTGGAGTTGGTGGCATGTGAAACCCGCATGTGGAGCATTCGTTTGTGTGGGATGCTCTACCAGGTTCATTCCTAGATAATGCACTCAAAGGGCACTAAGCATAGAGTGTGAAAACTGAGTTTCCTTGAGAGCTGCTTGGAAGCCTGATGGTGTGTGAAGTTAATGAGCCAAATGGAGTTGTTCTCCCACAAGAACCACTCGGCTGATCCTTCTTCAATATGCCCTTCACCAACATGCAGTGTTTCCTTGATTGAATTAGCTCTCACACCAATATTTGTGTCTAGAGCCTTTGCATTGAGGGCCATCTGAAAACGGCTGTGGATCTGAAGTTGCCTGTGAATGTGGAGTTGGTGGCATGTGAAACCCGCATGTGGAGCATTCGTTTGTGTGGGATGCTCTACCAGGTTCATTTCAGTCCTAGCCATACAAAGGGCACTAAGCATAGAGTGTGAAAACTGAGTTTCCTTGAGAGCTGCTTGGAAGCCTGATGGTGTGTGAAGTTAGTGAGCCAAATGGAGTTGTTCTCCCACAAGAACCACTCGGCTGATCCTTCTTCAATATGCCCTTCACCAACATGCAGTGTTTCCTTGATTGAATTAGCTCTCACACCAATATTTGCGTCTAGAGCCTTTGCATTGAGGGCTATCTGAAAACGGCTGTGGCGCTGAAGTTGCCTGTGAATGTGGAGTTGGTGGCATGTGAAACCCGCATGTGGAGCATTCGTTTGTGTGGGATGCTCTACCAGGTTCATTTCAGTCCTAGCCATACAAAGGGCACTAAGCATAGAGTGTGAAAACTGAGTTTCCTTGAGAGCTGCTTGGAAGCCTGATGGGTGTGTGAAGTTAGTGAGCCAAATGGAGTTGTTCTCCCACAAGAACCACTCGGCTGATCCTTCTTCAATATGCCCTTCACCAACATGCAGTGTTTCCTTGATTGAATTAGCTCTCACACCAATATTTGCGTCTAGAGCCTTTGCATTGAGGGCTATCTGAAAACGGCTGTGGATCTGAAGTTGCCTCTGAATGTGGAGTTGGTGGCATGTGAAACCCGCATGTGGAGCATTCGTTTGTGTGGGATGCTCTCCAAGCTTCATTTCAGTCCTAGCCATACAAAGGGCACTAAGCATAGAGTGTGAAACTGAGTTTCCTTGAGAGCTGCTTGGAAGCCTGATGGTGTGTGAAGTTAGTGAGCCAAATGGAGTTGTTCTCCCACAAGAACCACTCGGCTGATCCTTCTTCAATATGCCCTTCACCAACATGCAGTGTTTCCTTGATTGAATTAGCTCTCACACCAATATTTGCGTCTAGAGCCGTTGCATTGAGGGCTATCTGAAAACGGCTGTGGATCTGAAGTTGCCTGTGAATGTGGAGTTGGTGGCATGTGAAACCCGCATGTGGAGCATTCGTTTGTGTGGGATGCTCTACCATGTTTATTTCAGTCCTAGCCATAAAAAGGGCACTAAGCATAGAGTGTGAAAACTGAGTTTCCTTGAGAGCTGCTTGGAAGCCTGATGGTGTGTGAAGTTAGTGAGCCAAATGGAGTTGTTCTCCCACAAGAACCACTCGGCTGATCCTTCTTCAATATGCCCTTCACCAACATGCAGTGTTTCCTTGAAGGAATTAGCTCTCACACCAATATTTGCGTCTAGAGCCTTTGCATTGAGGGCTATCTGAAAACGGCTGTGGCGCTGAAGTTGCCTGTGAATGTGGAGTTGGTGGCATGTGAAACCCGCATGTGGAGCATTCGTTTGTGTGGGATGCTCTACCAGGTTCATTCCTAGATAATGCACTCAAAGGGCACTAAGCATAGAGTGTGAAAACTGAGTTTCCTTGAGAGCTGCTTGGAAGCCTGATGGTGTGTGAAGTTAGTGAGCCAAATGGAGTTGTTCTCCCACAAGAACCACTCGGCTGATCCTTCTTCAATATGCCCTTCACCAACATGCAGTGTTTCCTTGATTGAATTAGCTCTCACACCAATATTTGCGTCTAGAGCCTTTGCATTGAGGGCTATCTGAAAACGGCTGTGGCGCTGAAGTTGCCTGTGAATGTGGAGTTGGTGGCATGTGAAACCCGCATGTGGAGCATTCGTTTGTGTGGGATGCTCTCCAAGCTTCATTTCAGTCCTAGGCACTCAAAGGGCACTAAGCATAGAGTGTGAAAACTGAGTTTCCTTGAGAGCTGCTTGGAAGCCTGATGGTGTGTGAAGTTAGTGAGCCAATGGAGTTGTTCTCCCACAAGAACCACTCGGCTGATCCTTCTTCAATATGCCCTTCACCAACATGCAGTGTTTCCTTGATTGAATTAGCTCTCACACCAATATTTGCGTCTAGAGCCTTTGCATTGAGGGCTATCTGAAAACGGCTGTGGATCTGAAGTTGCCTGTGAATGTGGAGTTGGTGGCATGTGAAACCCGCATGTGGAGCATTCGTTTGTGTGGGATGCTCTACCAAGTTTATTTCAGTCCTAGCCATAAAAAGGGCACTAAGCATAGAGTGTGAAAACTGAGTTTCCTTGAGAGCTGCTTGGAAGCCTGATGGTGTGTGAAGTTAGTGAGCCAAATGGAGTTGTTCTCCCACAAGAACCACTCGGCTGATCCTTCTTCAATATGCCCTTCACCAACATGCAGTGTTTCCTTGATTGAATTAGCTCTCACACCAATATTTGCGTCTAGAGCCTTTGCATTGAGGGCTATCTGAAAACGGCTGTGGCGCTGAAGTTGCCTGTGAATGTGGAGTTGGTGGCATGTGAAACCCGCATGTGGAGCATTCGTTTGTGTGGGATGCTCTACCAGGTTCATTTCAGTCCTAGCCATACAAAGGGCACTAAGCATAGAGTGTGAAAAACTGAGTTTCCTTGAGAGCTGCTTGGAAGCCTGATGGTGTGTGAAGTTAGTGAGCCAAATGGAGTTGTTCTCCCACAAGAACCACTCGGCTGATCCTTCTTCAATATGCCCTTCACCAACATGCAGTGTTTCCTTGATTGAATTAGCTCTCACACCAATATTTGCGTCTAGAGCCGTTGCATTGAGGGCTATCTGAAAACGGCTGTGGATCTGAAGTTGCCTGTGAATGTGGAGTTGGTGGCATGTGAAACCCGCATGTGGAGCATTCGTTTGTGTGGGATGCTCTACCATGTTTATTTCAGTCCTAGCCATACAAAGGGCACTAAGCATAGAGTGTGAAAACTGAGTTTCCTTGAGAGCTGCTTGGAAGCCTGATGGTGTGTGAAGTTAGTGAGCCAAATGGAGTTGTTCTCCCACAAGAACCACTCGGCTGATCCTTCTTCAATATGCCCTTCACCAACATGCAGTGTTTCCTTGATTGAATTAGCTCTCACACCAATATTTGCGTCTAGAGCCTTTGCATTGAGGGCTATCTGAAAACGGCTGTGGCGCTGAAGTTGCCTGTGAATGTGGAGTTGGTGGCATGTGAAACCCGCATGTGGAGCATTCGTTTGTGTGGGATGCTCTACCAGGTTCATTCCTAGATAATGCACTCAAAGGGCACTAAGCATAGAGTGTGAAAACTGAGTTTCCTTGAGAGCTGCTTGGAAGCCTGATGGTGTGTGAAGTTAGTGAGCCAAATGGAGTTGTTCTCCCACAAGAACCACTCGGCTGATCCTTCTTCAATATGCCCTTCACCAACATGCAGTGTTTCCTTGATTGAATTAGCTCTCACACCAATATTTGCGTCTAGAGCCTTTGCATTGAGGGCTATCTGAAAACGGCTGTGGATCTGAAGTTGCCTGTGAATGTGGAGTTGGTGGCATGTGAAACCCGCATGTGGAGCATTCGTTTGTGTGGGATGCTCTACCAAGTTTATTTCAGTCCTAGCCATACAAAGGGCACTAAGCATAGAGTGTGAAAACTGAGTTTCCTTGAGAGCTGCTTGGAAGCCTGATGGTGTGTGAAGTTAGTGAGCCAAATGGAGTTGTTCTCTCACAAGAACCACTCGGCTGATCCTTCTTCAATATGCCCTTCACCAACATGCAGTGTTTCCTTGATTGAATTAGCTCTCACACCAATATTTGCGTCTAGAGCCTTTGCATTGAGGGCTATCTGAAAACGGCTGTGGCGCTGAAGTTGTCTGTGAATGTGGAGTTGGTGGCATGTGAAACCCGCATGTGGAGCATTCGTTTGTGTGGGATGCTCTCCAAGCTTCATTTCAGTCCTAGGCACTCAAAGGGCACTAAGCATAGAGTGTGAAAACTGAGTTTCCTTGAGAGCTGCTTGGAAGCCTGATGGTGTGTGAAGTTAGTGAGCCAAATGGAGTTGTTCTCCCACAAGAACCACTCGGCTGATCCTTCTTCAATATGCCCTTCACCAACATGCAGTGTTTCCTTGATTGAATTAGCTCTCACACCAATATTTGCGTCTAGAGCCTTTGCATTGAGGGCTATCTGAAAACGGCTGTGGCACAGAAGTTGCCTGTGAATGTGGAGTTGGTGGCATGTGAAACCCGCATGTGGAGCATTCGTTTGTGTGGGATGCTCTACCAGGTTCATTTCAGTCCTAGCCATACAAAGGGCACTAAGCATAGAGTGTGAAAATTGAGTTTCCTTGAGAGCTGCTTGGAAGCCTGATGGTGTGTGAAGTTAGTGAGCCAAATGGAGTTGTTCTCCCACAAGAACCACTCGGCTGATCCTTCTTCAATATGCCCTTCACCAACATGCAGTGTTTCCTTGATTGAATTAGCTCTCACACCAATATTTGCGTCTAGAGCCTTTGCATTGAGGGCTATCTGAAAATGGCTGTGGCGCTGAAGTTGCCTGTGAATGTGGAGTTGGTGGCATGTGAAACCCGCATGTGGAGCATTCGTTTGTGTGGGATGCTCTCCAAGCTTCATTTCAGTCCTAGGCACTCAAAGGGCACTAAGCATAGAGTGTGAAAACTGAGTTTCCTTGAGAGCTGCTTAGAAGCCTGATGGTGTGTGAAGTTAGTGAGCCAAATGGAGTTGTTCTCCCACAAGAACCACTCGGCTGATCCTTCTTCAATATGCCCTTCACCAACATGCAGTGTTTCCTTGATTGAATTAGCTCTCACACCAATATTTGCGTCTAGAGCCTTTGCATTGAGGGCTATCTGAAAACGGCTGTGGATCTGAAGTTGCCTGTGAATGTGGAGTTGGTGGCATGTGAAACCCGCATGTGGAGCATTCGTTTGTGTGGGATGCTCTACCAAGTTTATTTCAGTCCTAGCCATAAAAGGGACACTAAGCATAGAGTGTGAAAACTGAGTTTCCTTGAGAGCTGCTTGGAAGCCTGATGGTGTGTGAAGTTAGTGAGCCAAATGGAGTTGTTCTCCCACCAGAACCACTCGGCTGATCCTTCTTCAATATGCCCTTCACCAACATGCAGTGTTTCCTTGATTGAATTAGCTCTCACACCAATATTTGCGTCTAGAGCCTTTGCATTGAGGGCTATCTGAAAACGGCTGTGGCGCTGAAGTTGCCTGTGAGTGTGGAGTTGGTGGCATGTGAAACCCGCATGTGGAGCATTCGTTTGTGTGGGATGCTCTCCAAGCTTCATTTCAGTACTAGGCACTCAAAGGGCACTAAGCATAGAGTGTGAAAACTGAGTTTCCTTGAGAGCTGCTTGGAAGCCTGATGGTGTGTGAAGTTAGTGAGCCAAATGGAGTTGTTCTCCCACAAGAACCACTCGGCTGATCCTTCTTCAATATGCCCTTCACCAACATGCAGTGTTTCCTTGATTGAATTAGCTCTCACACCAATATTTGCGTCTAGAGCCTTTGCATTGAGGGCTATCTGAAAATGGCTGTGGCGCTGAAGTTGCCTGTGAATGTGGAGTTGGTGGCATGTGAAACCCGCATGTGGAGCATTCGTTTGTGTGGGATGCTCTACCAGGTTCATTCCTAGATAATGCACTCAAAGGCACTAAGCATAGAGTGTGAAAACTGAGTTTCCTTGAGAGCTGCTTGGAAGCCTGATGGTGTGTGAAGTTAGTGAGCCAAATGGAGTTGTTCTCCCACAAGATCCACTCGGCTGATCCTTCTTCAATGTGCCCTTCACCAACATGCAGTGTTTCCTTGATTGAATTAGCTCTCACACCAATATTTGCGTCTAGAGCCTTTGCATTGAGGGCTATCTGAAAACGGCTGCGGCGCTGAAGTTGCCTGTGAATGTGGAGTTGGTGGCATGTGAAACACGCATGTGGAGCATTCGATTGTGTGGGATGCTGACCAAGCTTCATTTCAACCTAGGCACACATAGAGCACTAAGCATAGAGTGTGAAAACTGAGTTTCCTTGAGAGCTGCTTGGAAGCCTGATGGTGTGTGAAGTTAGTGAGCCAAATGGAGTTGTTCTCCCACAAGAACCACTCGGCTGATCCTTCTTCAATATGCCCTTCACCAACATGCAGTGTTTCCTTGATTGAATTAGCTCTCACACCAATATTTGCGTCTAGAGCCTTTGCATTGAGGGCTATCTGAAAACGGCTGCGGCGCTGAAGTTGCCTGTGAATGTGGAGTTGGTGGCATGTGAAACCCGCATGTGGAGCATTCGTTTGTGTGGGATGCTCTACCAGGTTCATTTCAGTCCTAGCCATACAAAGGGCACTAAGCATAGAGTGTGAAAACTGAGTTTCCTTGAGAGCTGCTTGGAAGCCTGATGGTGTGTGAAGTTAGTGAGCCAAATGGAGTTGTTCTCCCACAAGAACCACTCGGCTGATCCTTCTTCAATATGCCCTTCACCAACATGCAGTGTATCCTTGATTGAATTAGCTCTCACACCAATATTTGCGTCTAGAGCCTTTGCATTGAGGGCTATCTGAAAACGGCTGTGGCGCTGAAGTTGCCTGTGAATGTGGAGTTGGTGGCATGTGAAACCCGCATGTGGAGCATTCGTTTGTGTGGGATGCTCTACCAGGTTCATTTCAGTCCTAGCCATACAAAGGGCACTAAGCATAGAGTGTGAAAACTGAGTTTCCTTGAGAGCTGCTTGGAAGCCTGATGGTGTGTGAAGTTAGTGAGCCAAATGGAGTTGTTCTCCCACAAGAACCACTCGGCTGATCCTTCTTCAATATGCCCTTCACCAACATGCAGTGTTTCCTTGATTGAATTAGCTCTCACACCAATATTTGCGTCTAGAGCCTTTGCATTGAGGACTATCTGAAAACGGCTGTGGCGCTGAAGTTGCCTGTGAATGTGGAGTTGGTGGCATGTGAAACCCGCATGTGGAGCATTCGTTTGTGTGGGATGCTCTACCAGGTTCATTTCAGTCCTAGCCATACAAAGGGCACTAAGCATAGAGTGTGAAAACTGAGTTTCCTTGAGAGCTGCTTGGAAGCCTGATGGTGTGTGAAGTTAGTGAGCCAAATGGAGTTGTTCTCCCACAAGAACCACTCGGCTGATCCTTCTTCAATATGCCCTTCACCAACATGCAGTGTTTCCTTGATTGAATTAGCTCTCACACCAATATTTGCGTCTAGAGCCTTTGCATTGAGGGCTATCTGAAAACGGCTGTGGCGCTGACGTTGCCTGTGAATGTGGAGTTGGTGGCATGTGAAACCCGCATGTGGAGCATTCGTTTATGTGGGATGCTCTACCAAGTTTATTTCAGTCCTAGCCATAAAAAGGGCACTAAGCATAGAGTGTGAAAACTGAGTTTCCTTGAGAGCTGCTTGGAAGCCTGATGGTGTGTGAAGTTAGTGAGCCAAATGGAGTTGTTCTCCCACAAGAACCACTCGGCTGATCCTTCTTCAATATGCCCTTCACCAACATGCAGTGTTTCCTTGATTGAATTAGCTCTCACACCAATATTTGCGTCTAGAGCCTTGGCATTGAGGGCTATCTGAAAACGGCTGTGGCGCTGAAGTTGCCTGTGAATGTGGAGTTGGTTGCATGTGAAACCCGCATGTGGAGCATTCGTTTGTGTGGGATGCTCTCCAAGCTTCATTTCAGTCCTAGGCACTCAAAGGGCACTAAGCATAGAGTGTGAAAACTGAGTTTCCTTGAGAGCTGCTTGGAAGCCTGATGGTGTGTGAAGTTAGTGAGCCAAATGGAGTTGTTCTCCCACAAGAACCACTCGGCTGATCCTTCTTCAATATGCCCTTCACCAACATGCAGTGTTTCCTTGATTGAATTAGCTCTCACACCAATATTTGCGTCTAGAGCCTTTGCATTGAGGGCTATCTGAAAACGGCTGTGGCGCTGAAGTTGCCTGTGAATGTGGAGTTGGTGGCATGTGAAACCCGCATGTGGAGCATTCGTTTGTGTGGGATGCTCTACCAAGTTTATTTCAGTCCTAGCCATACAAAGGGCACTAAGCATAGAGTGTGAAAACTGAGTTTCCTTGAGAGCTGCTTGGAAGCCTGATGGTGTGTGAAGTTAGTGAGCCAAATAGAGTTGTTCTCCCACAAGAACCACTCGGCTGATCCTTCTTCAATATGCCCTTCACCAACATGCAGTGTTTCCTTGATTGAATTAGCTCTCACACCAATATTTGCGTCTAGAGCCTTTGCATTGAGGGCTATCTGAAAACAGCTGTGGCGCTGAAGTTGCCTGTGAATGTGGAGTTGGTGGCATGTGAAACCCGCATGTGGAGCATTCGTTTGTGTGGGATGCTCTACCAGGTTCATTTCAGTCCTAGCCATACAAAGGGCACTAAGCATAGAGTGTGAAAACTGAGTTTCCTTGAGAGCTGCTTGGAAGCCTGATGGTGTGTGAAGTTAGTGAGCCAAATGGAGTTGTTCTCCCACAAGAACCACTCGGCTGATCCTTCTTCAATATGCCCTTCACCAACATGCAGTGTTTCCTTGATTGAATTAGCTCTCACACCAATATTTGCGTCTAGAGCCGTTGCATTGAGGGCTATCTGAAAACGGCTGTGGATCTGAAGTTGCCTGTGAATGTGGAGTTGGTGGCATGTGAAACCCGCATGTGGAGCATTCGTTTGTGTGGGATGCTCTACCAGGTTCATTCCTAGATAATGCACTCAAAGGGCACTAAGCATAGAGTGTGAAAACTGAGTTTCCTTGAGAGCTGCTTGGAAGCCTGATGGTGTGTGAAGTTAGTGAGCCAAATGGAGTTGTTCTCCCACAAGAACCACTCGGCTGATCCTTCTTCAATATGCCCTTCACCAACATGCAGTGTTTCCTTGATTGAATTAGCTCTCACACCAATATTTGCGTCTAGAGCCTTTGCATTGAGGGCTATCTGAAAACGGCTGTGGATCTGAAGTTGCCTGTGAATGTGGAGTTGGTGGCATGTGAAACCCGCATGTGGAGCATTCGTTTGTGTGGGATGCTCTACCAAGTTTATTTCAGTCCTAGCCATACAAAGGGCACTAAGCATAGAGTGTGAAAACTGAGTTTCCTTGAGAGCTGCTTGGAAGCCTGATGGTGTGTGACGTTAGTGAGCCAAATGGAGTTGTTCTCTCACAAGAACCACTCGGCTGATCCTTCTTCAATATGCCCTTCACCAACATGCAGTGTTTCCTTGATTGAATTAGCTCTCACACCAATATTTGCGTCTAGAGCCTTTGCATTGAGGGCTATCTGAAAACGGCTGTGGCGCTGAAGTTGTCTGTGAATGTGGAGTTGGTGGCATGTGAAACCCGCATGTGGAGCATTCGTTTGTGTGGGATGCTCTCCAAGCTTCATTTCAGTCCTAGGCACTCAAAGGGCACTAAGCATAGAGTGTGAAAACTGAGTTTCCTTGAGAGCTGCTTGGAAGCCTGATGGTGTGTGAAGTTAGTGAGCCAAATGGAGTTGTTCTCCCACAAGAACCACTCGGCTGATCCTTCTTCAATATGCCCTTCACCAACATGCAGTGTTTCCTTGATTGAATTAGCTCTCACACCAATATTTGCGTCTAGAGCCTTTGCATTGAGGGCTATCTGAAAACGGCTGTGGCGCTGAAGTTGCCTGTGAATGTGGAGTTGGTGGCATGTGAAACCCGCATGTGGAGCATTCGTTTGTGTGGGATGCTCTACCAGGTTCATTTCAGTCCTAGCCATACAAAGGGCACTAAGCATAGAGTGTGAAAATTGAGTTTCCTTGAGAGCTGCTTGGAAGCCTGATGGTGTGTGAAGTTAGTGAGCCAAATGGAGTTGTTCTCCCACCAGAACCACTCGGCTGATCCTTCTTCAATATGCCCTTCACCAACATGCAGTGTTTCCTTGATTGAATTAGCTCTCACACCAATATTTGCGTCTAGAGCCTTTGCATTGAGGGCTATCTGAAAACGGCTGTGGGGCTGAAGTTGCCTGTGAATGTGGAGTTGGTGGCATGTGAAACCCGCATGTGGAGCATTCGTTTGTGTGGGATGCTCTCCAAGCTTCATTTCAGTCCTAGGCACTCAAAGGGCACTAAGCATAGAGTGTGAAAACTGAGTTTCCTTGAGAGCTGCTTGGAAGCCTGATGGTGTGTGAAGTTAGTGAGCCAAATGGAGTTGTTCTCCCACAAGAACCACTCGGCTGATCCTTCTTCAATATGCCCTTCACCAACATGCAGTGTTTCCTTGATTGAATTAGCTCTCACACCAATATTTGCGTCTAGAGCCTTTGCATTGAGGGCTATCTGAAAACGGCTGTGGATCTGAAGTTGCCTGTGAATGTGGAGTTGGTGGCATGTGAAACCCGCATGTGGAGCATTCGTTTGTGTGGGATGCTCTACCAAGTTTATTTCAGTCCTAGCCATAAAAAGGGCACTAAGCATAGAGTGTGAAAACTGAGTTTCCTTGAGAGCTGCTTGGAAGCCTGATGGTGTGTGAAGTTAGTGAGCTAAATGGAGTTGTTCTCCACCAGAACCACTCGGCTGATCCTTCTTCAATATGCCCTTCACCAACATGCAGTGTTTCCTTGATTGAATTAGCTCTCACACCAATATTTGCGTCTAGAGCCTTTGCATTGAGGGCTATCTGAAAACGGCTGTGGCGCTGAAGTTGCCTGTGAGTGTGGAGTTGGTGGCATGTGAAACCCGCATGTGGAGCATTCGTTTGTGTGGGATGCTCTCCAAGCTTCATTTCAGTACTAGGCACTCAAAGGGCACTAAGCATAGAGTGTGAAAACTGAGTTTCCTTGAGAGCTGCTTGGAAGCCTGATGGTGTGTGAAGTTAGTGAGCCAAATGGAGTTGTTCTCCCACAAGAACCACTCGGCTGATCCTTCTTCAATATGCCCTTCACCAACATGCAGTGTTTCCTTGATTGAATTAGCTCTCACACCAATATTTGCGTCTAGAGCCTTTGCATTGAGGTCTATCTGAAAATGGCTGTGGCGCTGAAGTTGCCTGTGAATGTGGAGTTGGTGGCATGTGAAACCCGCATGTGGAGCATTCGTTTGTGTGGGATGCTCTACCAGGTTCATTCCTAGATAATGCACTCAAAGGGCACTAAGCATAGAGTGTGAAAACTGAGTTTCCTTGAGAGCTGCTTGGAAGCCTGATGGTGTGTGAAGTTAGTGAGCCAAATGGAGTTGTTCTCCCACAAGATCCACTCGGCTGATCCTTCTTCAATGTGCCCTTCACCAACATGCAGTGTTTCCTTGATTGAATTAGCTCTCACACCAATATTTGCGTCTAGAGCCTTTGCATTGAGGGCTATCTGAAAACGGCTGTGGCGCTGAAGTTGCCTGTGAATGTGGAGTTGGTGGCATGTGAAACACGCATGTGGAGCATTCGATTGTGTGGGATGCTGACCAAGCTTCATTTCAACCTAGGCACACATAGAGCACTAAGCATAGAGTGTGAAAACTGAGTTTCCTTGAGAGCTGCTTGGAAGCCTGATGGTGTGTGACGTTAGTGAGCCAAATGGAGTTGTTCTCTCACAAGAACCACTCGGCTGATCCTTCTTCAATATGCCCTTCACCAACATGCAGTGTTTCCTTGATTGAATTAGCTCTCACACCAATATTTGCGTCTAGAGCCTTTGCATTGAGGGCTATCTGAAAACGGCTGTGGCGCTGAAGTTGTCTGTGAATGTGGAGTTGGTGGCATGTGAAACCCGCATGTGGAGCATTCGTTTGTGTGGGATGCTGACCAAGCTTCATTTCAGTCCTAGGCACTCAAAGGGCACTAAGCATAGAGTGTGAAAACTGAGTTTCCTTGAGAGCTGCTTGGAAGCCTGATGGTGTGTGAAGTTAGTGAGCCAAATGGAGTTGTTCTCCCACAAGAACCACTCGGCTGATCCTTCTTCAATATGCCCTTCACCAACATGCAGTGTTTCCTTGATTGAATTAGCTCTCACACCAATATTTGCGTCTAGAGCCTTTGCATTGAGGGCTATCTGAAAACGGCTGTGGCGCAGAAGTTGCCTGTGAATGTGGAGTTGGTGGCATGTGAAACCCGCATGTGGAGCATTCGTTTGTGTGGGATGCTCTACCAGGTTCATTTCAGTCCTAGCCATACAAAGGGCACTAAGCATAGAGTGTGAAAATTGAGTTTCCTTGAGAGCTGCTTGGAAGCCTGATGGTGTGTGAAGTTAGTGAGCCAAATGGAGTTGTTCTCCCACCAGAACCACTCGGCTGATCCTTCTTCAATATGCCCTTCACCAACATGCAGTGTTTCCTTGATTGAATTAGCTCTCACACCAATATTTGCGTCTAGAGCCTTTGCATTGAGGGCTATCTGAAAACGGCTGTGGGGCTGAAGTTGCCTGTGAATGTGGAGTTGGTGGCATGTGAAACCCGCATGTGGAGCATTCGTTTGTGTGGGATGCTCTCCAAGCTTCATTTCAGTCCTAGGCACTCAAAGGGCACTAAGCATAGAGTGTGAAAACTGAGTTTCCTTGAGAGCTGCTTGGAAGCCTGATGGTGTGTGAAGTTAGTGAGCCAAATGGAGTTGTTCTCCCACAAGAACCACTCGGCTGATCCTTCTTCAATATGCCCTTCACCAACATGCAGTGTTTCCTTGATTGAATTAGCTCTCACACCAATATTTGCGTCTAGAGCCTTTGCATTGAGGGCTATCTGAAAACGGCTGTGGATCTGAAGTTGCCTGTGAATGTGGAGTTGGTGGCATGTGAAACCCGCATGTGGAGCATTCGTTTGTGTGGGATGCTCTACCAAGTTTATTTCAGTCCTAGCCATAAAAAGGGCACTAAGCATAGAGTGTGAAAACTGAGTTTCCTTGAGAGCTGCTTGGAAGCCTGATGGTGTGTGAAGTTAGTGAGCTAAATGGAGTTGTTCTCCACCAGAACCACTCGGCTGATCCTTCTTCAATATGCCCTTCACCAACATGCAGTGTTTCCTTGATTGAATTAGCTCTCACACCAATATTTGCGTCTAGAGCCTTTGCATTGAGGGCTATCTGAAAACGGCTGTGGCGCTGAAGTTGCCTGTGAGTGTGGAGTTGGTGGCATGTGAAACCCGCATGTGGAGCATTCGTTTGTGTGGGATGCTCTCCAAGCTTCATTTCAGTCCTAGGCACTCAAAGGGCACTAAGCATAGAGTGTGAAAACTGAGTTTCCTTGAGAGCTGCTTGGAAGCCTGATGGTGTGTGAAGTTAGTGAGCCAAATGGAGTTGTTCTCCCACAAGAACCACTCGGCTGATCCTTCTTCAATATGCCCTTCACCAACATGCAGTGTTTCCTTGATTGAATTAGCTCTCACACCAATATTTGCGTCTAGAGCCTTTGCATTGAGGTCTATCTGAAAATGGCTGTGGCGCTGAAGTTGCCTGTGAATGTGGAGTTGGTGGCATGTGAAACCCGCATGTGGAGCATTCGTTTGTGTGGGATGCTCTACCAGGTTCATTCCTAGATAATGCACTCAAAGGGCACTAAGCATAGAGTGTGAAAACTGAGTTTCCTTGAGAGCTGCTTGGAAGCCTGATGGTGTGTGAAGTTAGTGAGCCAAATGGAGTTGTTCTCCCACAAGATCCACTCGGCTGATCCTTCTTCAATGTGCCCTTCACCAACATGCAGTGTTTCCTTGATTGAATTAGCTCTCACACCAATATTTGCGTCTAGAGCCTTTGCATTGAGGGCTATCTGAAAACGGCTGCGGCGCTGAAGTTGCCTGTGAATGTGGAGTTGGTGGCATGTGAAACACGCATGTGGAGCATTCGATTGTGTGGGATGCTGACCAAGCTTCATTTCAACCTAGGCACACATAGAGCACTAAGCATAGAGTGTGAAAACTGAGTTTCCTTGAGAGCTGCTTGGAAGCCTGATGGTGTGTGACGTTAGTGAGCCAAATGGAGTTGTTCTCTCACAAGAACCACTCGGCTGATCCTTCTTCAATATGCCCTTCACCAACATGCAGTGTTTCCTTGATTGAATTAGCTCTCACACCAATATTTGCGTCTAGAGCCTTTGCATTGAGGGCTATCTGAAAACGGCTGTGGCGCTGAAGTTGTCTGTGAATGTGGAGTTGGTGGCATGTGAAACCCGCATGTGGAGCATTCGTTTGTGTGGGATGCTGACCAAGCTTCATTTCAGTCCTAGGCACTCAAAGGGCACTAAGCATAGAGTGTGAAAACTGAGTTTCCTTGAGAGCTGCTTGGAAGCCTGATGGTGTGTGAAGTTAGTGAGCCAAATGGAGTTGTTCTCCCACAAGAACCACTCGGCTGATCCTTCTTCAATATGCCCTTCACCAACATGCAGTGTTTCCTTGATTGAATTAGCTCTCACACCAATATTTGCGTCTAGAGCCTTTGCATTGAGGGCTATCTGAAAACGGCTGTGGCGCAGAAGTTGCCTGTGAATGTGGAGTTGGTGGCATGTGAAACCCGCATGTGGAGCATTCGTTTGTGTGGGATGCTCTACCAGGTTCATTTCAGTCCTAGCCATACAAAGGGCACTAAGCATAGAGTGTGAAAATTGAGTTTCCTTGAGAGCTGCTTGGAAGCCTGATGGTGTGTGAAGTTAGTGAGCCAAATGGAGTTGTTCTCCCACAAGAACCACTCGGCTGATCCTTCTTCAATATGCCCTTCACCAACATGCAGTGTTTCCTTGATTGAATTAGCTCTCACACCAATATTTGCGTCTAGAGCCTTTGCATTGAGGGCTATCTGAAAACGGCTGTGGGGCTGAAGTTGCCTGTGAATGTGGAGTTGGTGGCATGTGAAACCCGCATGTGGAGCATTCGTTTGTGTGGGATGCTCTCCAAGCTTCATTTCAGTCCTAGGCACTCAAAGGGCACTAAGCATAGAGTGTGAAAACTGAGTTTCCTTGAGAGCTGCTTGGAAGCCTGATGGTGTGTGAAGTTAGTGAGCCAAATGGAGTTGTTCTCCCACAAGAACCACTCGGCTGATCCTTCTTCAATATGCCCTTCACCAACATGCAGTGTTTCCTTGATTGAATTAGCTCTCACACCAATATTTGCGTCTAGAGCCTTTGCATTGAGGGCTATCTGAAAACGGCTGTGGATCTGAAGTTGCCTGTGAATGTGGAGTTGGTGGCATGTGAAACCCGCATGTGGAGCATTCGTTTGTGTGGGATGCTCTACCAAGTTTATTTCAGTCCTAGCCATAAAAAGGGCACTAAGCATAGAGTGTGAAAACTGAGTTTCCTTGAGAGCTGCTTGGAAGCCTGATGGTGTGTGAAGTTAGTGAGCTAAATGGAGTTGTTCTCCCACCAGAACCACTCGGCTGATCCTTCTTCAATATGCCCTTCACCAACATGCAGTGTTTCCTTGATTGAATTAGCTCTCACACCAATATTTGCGTCTAGAGCCTTTGCATTGAGGGCTATCTGAAAACGGCTGTGGCGCTGAAGTTGCCTGTGAGTGTGGAGTTGGTGGCATGTGAAACCCGCATGTGGAGCATTCGTTTGTGTGGGATGCTCTCCAAGCTTCATTTCAGTCCTAGGCACTCAAAGGGCACTAAGCATAGAGTGTGAAAACTGAGTTTCCTTGAGAGCTGCTTGGAAGCCTGATGGTGTGTGAAGTTAGTGAGCCAAATGGAGTTGTTCTCCCACAAGAACCACTCGGCTGATCCTTCTTCAATATGCCCTTCACCAACATGCAGTGTTTCCTTGATTGAATTAGCTCTCACACCAATATTTGCGTCTAGAGCCTTTGCATTGAGGTCTATCTGAAAATGGCTGTGGCGCTGAAGTTGCCTGTGAATGTGGAGTTGGTGGCATGTGAAACCCGCATGTGGAGCATTCGTTTGTGTGGGATGCTCTACCAGGTTCATTCCTAGATAATGCACTCAAAGGGCACTAAGCATAGAGTGTGAAAACTGAGTTTCCTTGAGAGCTGCTTGGAAGCCTGATGGTGTGTGAAGTTAGTGAGCCAAATGGAGTTGTTCTCCCACAAGATCCACTCGGCTGATCCTTCTTCAATGTGCCCTTCACCAACATGCAGTGTTTCCTTGATTGAATTAGCTCTCACACCAATATTTGCGTCTAGAGCCTTTGCATTGAGGGCTATCTGAAAACGGCTGCGGCGCTGAAGTTGCCTGTGAATGTGGAGTTGGTGGCATGTGAAACACGCATGTGGAGCATTCGATTGTGTGGGATGCTGACCAAGCTTCATTTCAACCTAGGCACACATAGAGCACTAAGCATAGAGTGTGAAAACTGAGTTTCCTTGAGAGCTGCTTGGAAGCCTGATGGTGTGTGAAGTTAGTGAGCCAAATGGAGTTGTTCTCCCACAAGAACCACTCGGCTGATCCTTCTTCAATATGCCCTTCACCAACATGCAGTGTTTCCTTGATTGAATTAGCTCTCACACCAATATTTGCGTCTAGAGCCTTTGCATTGAGGGCTATCTGAAAACGGCTGTGGCGCTGAAGTTGCCTGTGAATGTGGAGTTGGTGGCATGTGAAACCCGCATGTGGAGCATTCGTTTGTGTGGGATGCTCTACCAGGTTCATTTCAGTCCTAGCCATACAAAGGGCACTAAGCATAGAGTGTGAAAACTGAGTTTCCTTGAGAGCTGCTTGGAAGCCTGATGGTGTGTGAAGTTAGTGAGCCAAATGGAGTTGTTCTCCCACAAGAACCACTCGGCTGATCCTTCTTCAATATGCCCTTCACCAACATGCAGTGTATCCTTGATTGAATTAGCTCTCACACCAATATTTGCGTCTAGAGCCTTTGCATTGAGGGCTATCTGAAAACGGCTGTGGCGCTGAAGTTGCCTGTGAATGTGGAGTTGGTGGCATGTGAAACCCGCATGTGGAGCATTCGTTTGTGTGGGATGCTCTACCAGGTTCATTTCAGTCCTAGCCATACAAAGGGCACTAAGCATAGAGTGTGAAAACTGAGTTTCCTTGAGAGCTGCTTGGAAGCCTGATGGTGTGTGAAGTTAGTGAGCCAAATGGAGTTGTTCTCCCACAAGAACCACTCGGCTGATCCTTCTTCAATATGCCCTTCACCAACATGCAGTGTTTCCTTGATTGAATTAGCTCTCACACCAATATTTGCGTCTAGAGCCTTTGCATTGAGGGCTATCTGAAAACGGCTGTGGCGCTGAAGTTGCCTGTGAATGTGGAGTTGGTGGCATGTGAAACCCGCATGTGGAGCATTCGTTTGTGTGGGATGCTCTACCAGAGGTTCATTTCAGTCCTAGCCATACAAAGGGCACTAAGCATAGAGTGTGAAAACTGAGTTTCCTTGAGAGCTGCTTGGAAGCCTGATGGTGTGTGAAGTTAGTGAGCCAAATGGAGTTGTTCTCCCACAAGAACCACTCGGCTGATCCTTCTTCAATATGCCCTTCACCAACATGCAGTGTTTCCTTGATTGAATTAGCTCTCACACCAATATTTGCGTCTAGAGCCTTTGCATTGAGGGCTATCTGAAAACGGCTGTGGATCTGAAGTTGCCTGTGAATGTGGAGTTGGTGGCATGTGAAACCCGCATGTGGAATTCGTTTATGTGGGATGCTCTACCAAGTTTATTTCAGTCCTAGCCATACAAAGGGCACTAAGCATAGAGTGTGAAAACTGAGTTTCCTTGAGAGCTGCTTGGAAGCCTGATGGTGTGTGAAGTTAGTGAGCCAAATGGAGTTGTTCTCCCACAAGAACCACTCGGCTGATCCTTCTTCAATATGCCCTTCACCAACATGCAGTGTTTCCTTGATTGAATTAGCTCTCACACCAATATTTGCGTCTAGAGCCTTTGCATTGAGGGCTATCTGAAAACGGCTGTGGCGCTGAAGTTGCCTGTGAATGTGGAGTTGGGGCATGTGAAACCCGCATGTGGAGCATTCGTTTGTGTGGGATGCTCTACCAGGTTCATTCCTAGATAATGCACTCAAAGGGCACTAAGCATAGAGTGTGAAAACTGAGTTTCCTTGAGAGCTGCTTGGAAGCCTGATGGTGTGTGAAGTTAGTGAGCCAAATGGAGTTGTTCTCCCACAAGAACCACTCGGCTGATCCTTCTTCAATATGCCCTTCACCAACATGCAGTGTTTCCTTGATTGAATTAGCTCTCACACCAATATTTGCGTCTAGAGCCTTTGAATTGAGGGCTATCTGAAAACGGCTGTGGCGCTGAAGTTGCCTGTGAATGTGGAGTTGGTGGCATGTGAAACCCGCATGTGGAGCATTCGTTTGTGTGGGATGCTCTACCAGGTTCATTCCTACATAATGCACTCAAAGGGCACTAAGCATAGAGTGTGAAAACTGAGTTTCCTTGAGAGCTGCTTGGAAGCCTGATGGTGTGTGAAGTTAGTGAGCCAAATGGAGTTGTTCTCCCACAAGATCCACTCGGCTGATCCTTCTTCAATGTGCCCTTCACCAACATGCAGTGTTTCCTTGATTGAATTAGCTCTCACACCAATATTTGCGTCTAGAGCCTTTGCATTGAGGGCTATCTGGAAAACGGCTGTGGCGCTGAAGTTGCCTGTGAATGTGGAGTTGGTGGCATGTGAAACCCGCATGTGGAGCATTCGATTGTGTGGGATGCTGACCAAGCTTCATTTCAACCTAGGCACACATAGAGCACTAAGCATAGAGTGTGAAAACTGAGTTTCCTTGATAGCTGCTTGGAAGCCTGATGGTGTTTGAAGTTAGTGAGCCAAATGGAGTTGTTCTCCCACAAGAACCACTCGGCTGATCCTTCTTCATTATGCCCTTCACCAACATGCAGTGTTTCCTTGATTGAATTAGCTCTCACACCAATATTTGCGTCTAGAGCCTTTGCATTGAGGGCTATCTGAAAACGGCTGTGGCGCTGAAGTTGCCTGTGAATGTGGAGTTGGTGGCATGTGAAACCCGCATGTGGAGCATTCGTTTGTGTGGGATGCTCTACCAGGTTCATTTCAGTCCTAGCCATACAAAGGGCACTAAGCATAGAGTGTGAAAACTGAGTTTCCTTGAGAGCTGCTTGGAAGCCTGATGGTGTGTGAAGTTAGTGAGCCAAATGGAGTTGTTCTCCACAAGAACCACTCGGCTGATCCTTCTTCAATATGCCCTTCACCAACATGCAGTGTTTCCTTGATTGAATTAGCTCTCACACCAATATTTGCGTCTAGAGCCTTTGCATGAGGGCTATCTGAAAACGGCTGTGGCGCTGAAGTTGCCTGTGAATGTGCAGTTGGTGGCATGTGAAACCCGCATGTGGAGCATTCGTTTGTGTGGGATGCTCTACAGGTTCATTCCGAGATAATGCACTCAAAGGGCACTAAGCATAGAGTGTGAAAACTGAGTTTCCTTGAGAGCTGCTTGGAAGCCTGATGGTGTGTGAAGTTAGTGAGCCAAATGGAGTTGTTCTCCCACAAGAACCACTCGGCTGATCCTTCTTCAATATGCCCTTCACCAACATGCAGTGTTTCCTTGATTGAATTAGCTCTCACACCAATATTTGCGTCTAGAGCCTTTGCATTGAGGGCTATCTGAAAACGGCTGTGGCGCTGAAGTTGCCTGTGAATGTGGAGTTGGTGGCATGTGAAACCCGCATGTGGAGCATTCGTTTGTGTGGGATGCTCTACCAGGTTCATTTCAGTCCTAGCCATACAAAGGGCACTAAGCATAGAGTGTGAAAACTGAGTTTCCTTGAGAGCTGCTTGGAAGCCTGATGGTGTGTGAAGTTAGTGAGCCAAATGGAGTTGTTCTCCCACAAGAACCACTCGGCTGATCCTTCTTCAATATGCCCTTCACCAACATGCAGTGTATCCTTGATTGAATTAGCTCTCACACCAATATTTGCGTCTAGAGCCTTTGCATTGAGGGCTATCTGAAAACGGCTGTGGCGCTGAAGTTGCCTGTGAATGTGGAGTTGGTGGCACGTGAAACCCGCATGTGGAGCATTCGTTTATGTGGGATGCTCTACCAAGTTTATTTCAGTCCTAGCCATACAAAGGGCACTAAGCATAGAGTGTGAAAACTGAGTTTCCTTGAGAGCTGCTTGGAAGCCTGATGGTGTGTGAAGTTAGTGAGCCAAATGGAGTTGTTCTCCCACAAGAACCACTCGGCTGATCCTTCTTCAATATGCCCTTCACCAACATGCAGTGTTTCCTTGATTGAATTAGCTCTCACACCAATATTTGCGTCTAGAGCCTTTGCATTGAGGGCTATCTGAAAACGGCTGTGGCGCTGAAGTTGCCTGTGAATGTGGAGTTGGTGGCATGTGAAACCCGCATGTGGAGCATTCGTTTGTGTGGGATGCTCTACCAGGTTCATTCCTAGATAATGCACTCAAAGGGCACTAAGCATAGAGTGTGAAAACTGAGTTTCCTTGAGAGCTGCTTGGAAGCCTGATGGTGTGTGAAGCTAGTGAGCCAAATGGAGTTGTTCTCCCACAAGATCCACTCGGCTGATCCTTCTTCAATGTGCCCTTCACCAACATGCAGTGTTTCCTTGATTGAATTAGCTCTCACACCAATATTTGCGTCTAGAGCCTTTGCATTGAGGGCTATCTGAAAACGGCTGTGGCGCTGAAGTTGCCTGTGAATGTGGAGTTGGTGGCATGTGAAACCCGCATGTGGAGCATTCGATTGTGTGGGATGCTGACCAAGCTTCATTTCAACCTAGGCACACATAGAGCACTAAGCATAGAGTGTGAAAACTGAGTTTCCTTGATAGCTGCTTGGAAGCCTGATGGTGTTTGAAGTTAGTGAGCCAAATGGAGTTGTTCTCCCACAAGAACCACTCGGCTGATCCTTCTTCATTATGCCCTTCACCAACATGCAGTGTTTCCTTGATTGAATTAGCTCTCACACCAATATTTGCGTCTAGAGCCTTTGCATTGAGGGCTATCTGAAAACGGCTGTGGCGCTGAAGTTGCCTGTGAATGTGGAGTTGGTGGCATGTGAAACCCGCATGTGGAGCATTCGTTTGTGTGGGATGCTCTACCAGGTTCATTTCAGTCCTAGCCATACAAAGGGCACTAAGCATAGAGTGTGAAAACTGAGTTTCCTTGAGAGCTGCTTGGAAGCCTGATGGTGTGTGAAGTTAGTGAGCCAAATGGAGTTGTTCTCCACAAGAACCACTCGGCTGATCCTTCTTCAATATGCCCTTCACCAACATGCAGTGTTTCCTTGATTGAATTAGCTCTCACACCAATATTTGCGTCTAGAGCCTTTGCATTGAGGGCTATCTGAAAACGGCTGTGGCGCTGAAGTTGCCTGTGAATGTGGAGTTGGTGGCATGTGAAACCCGCATGTGGAGCATTCGTTTGTGTGGGATGCTCTACCAGGTTCATTCCTAGATAATGCACTCAAAGGGCACTAAGCATAGAGTGTGAAAACTGAGTTTCCTTGAGAGCTGCTTGGAAGCCTGATGGTGTGTGAAGTTAGTGAGCCAAATGGAGTTGTTCTCCCACAAGAACCACTCGGCTGATCCTTCTTCAATATGCCCTTCACCAACATGCAGTGTTTCCTTGATTGAATTAGCTCTCACACCAATATTTGCGTCTAGAGCCTTTGAATTGAGGGCTATCTGAAAACGGCTGTGGCGCTGAAGTTGCCTGTGAATGTGGAGTTGGTGGCATGTGAAACCCGCATGTGGAGCATTCGTTTGTGTGGGATGCTCTACCAGGTTCATTCCTAGATAATGCACTCAAAGGGCACTAAGCATAGAGTGTGAAAACTGAGTTTCCTTGAGAGCTGCTTGGAAGCCTGATGGTGTGTGAAGTTAGTGAGCCAAATGGAGTTGTTCTCCCACAAGATCCACTCGGCTGATCCTTCTTCAATGTGCCCTTCACCAACATTGCAGTGTTTCCTTGATTGAATTAGCTCTCACACCAATATTTGCGTCTAGAGCCTTTGCATTGAGGGCTATCTGAAAACGGCTGTGGCGCTGAAGTTGCCTGTGAATGTGGAGTTGGTGGCATGTGAAACCCGCATGTGGAGCATTCGATTGTGTGGGATGCTGACCAAGCTTCATTTCAACCTAGGCACACATAGAGCACTAAGCATAGAGTGTGAAAACTGAGTTTCCTTGATAGCTGCTTGGAAGCCTGATGGTGTTTGAAGTTAGTGAGCCAAATGGAGTTGTTCTCCCACAAGAACCACTCGGCTGATTCTTCTTCATTATGCCCTTCACCAACATGCAGTGTTTCCTTGATTGAATTAGCTCTCACACCAATATTTGCGTCTAGAGCCTTTGCATTGAGGGCTATCTGAAAACGGCTGTGGCGCTGAAGTTGCCTGTGAATGTGGAGTGGTGGCATGTGAAACCGCATGTGGAGCATTCGTTTGTGTGGGATGCTCTACCAGGTTCATTTCAGTCCTAGCCATACAAAGGGCACTAAGCATAGAGTGTGAAAACTGAGTTTCCTTGAGAGCTGCTTGGAAGCCTGATGGTGTGTGAAGTTAGTGAGCAAATGGAGTTGTTCTCCCACAAGAACCACTCGGCTGATCCTTCTTCAATATGCCCTTCACCAACATGCAGTGTTTCCTTGATTGAATTAGCTCTCACACCAATATTTGCGTCTAGAGCCTTTGCATTGAGGGCTATCTGAAAACGGCTGTGGCGCTGAAGTTGCCTGTGAATGTGGAGTTGGTGGCATGTGAAACCCGCATGTGGAGCATTCGTTTGTGTGGGATGCTCTACCAAGTTTATTTCAGTCCTAGCCATACAAAGGGCACTAAGCATAGAGTGTGAAAACTGAGTTTCCTTGAGAGCTGCTTGGAAGCCTGATGGTGTGTGAAGTTAGTGAGCCAAATGGAGTTGTTCTCCCACAAGAACCACTCGGCTGATCCTTCTTCAATATGCCCTTCACCAACATGCAGTGTTTCCTTGATTGAATTAGCTCTCACACCAATATTTGCGTCTAGAGCCTTTGCATTGAGGGCTATCTGAAAACGGCTGTGGCGCTGAAGTTGTCTGTGAATGTGGAGTTGGTGGCATGTGAAACCCGCATGTGGAGCATTCGTTTGTGTGGATGCTCTCCAAGCTTCATTTCAGTCCTAGGCATTCAAAGGGCACTAAGCATAGAGTGTGAAAACTGAGTTTCCTTGAGAGCTGCTTGGAAGCCTGATGGTGTGTGAAGTTAGTGAGCCAAATGGAGTTGTTCTCCCACAAGAACCACTCGGCTGATCCTTCTTCAATATGCCCTTCACCAACATGCAGTGTTTCCTTGATTGAATTAGCTCTCACACCAATATTTGCGTCTAGAGCCTTTGCATTGAGGGCTATCTGAAAACGGCTGTGGCGCTGAAGTTGCCTGTGAATGTGGAGTTGGTGGCATGTGAAACCCGCATGTGGAGCATTTGTTTGTGTGGGATGCTCTACCAGGTTCATTTCAGTCCTAGCCATACAAAGGGCACTAAGCATAGAGTGTGAAAACTGAGTTTCCTTGAGAGCTGCTTGGAAGCCTGATGGTGTGTGAAGTTAGTGAGCCAAATGGAGTTGTTCTCCCACAAGAACCACTCGGCTGATCCTTCTTCAATATGCCCTTCACCAACATGCAGTGTTTCCTTGATTGAATTAGCTCTCACACCAATATTTGCGTCTAGAGCCTTTGCATTGAGGGCTATCTGAAAACGGCTGTGGATCTGAAGTTGCCTGTGAATGTGGAGTTGGTGGCATGTGAAACCCGCATGTGGAGCATTCGTTTGTGTGGGATACTCTACCAAGATTATTTCAGTCCTAGCCATAAAAAGGGCACTAAGCATAGAGTGTGAAACCTGAGTTTCCTTGAGAGCTGCTTGGAAGCCTGATGGTGTGTGAAGTTTGTGAGCCAAATGGAGTTGTTCTCCCACAAGAACCACTCGGCTGATCCTTCTTCAATATGCCCTTCACCAACATGCAGTGTTTCCTTGATTGAATTAGCTCTCACACCAATATTTGCGTCTAGAGCCTTTGCATTGAGGGCTATCTGAAAACGGCTGTGGCGCTGAAGTTGCCTGTGAATGTGGAGTTGGTGGCATGTGAAACCCGCATGTGGAGCATTCGTTTGTGTGGGATGCTCTACCAGGTTCATTTCAGTCCTAGCCATACAAAGGGCACTAAGCATAGAGTGTGAAAACTGAGTTTCCTTGAGAGCTGCTTGGAAGCCTGATGGTGTGTGAAGTA